>NC_044989.1:73767324-73938929 GCF_008728515.1 Papio anubis
TTAGAGTGTCAATTTTAGATCTTTCCTGCTTTCTCTTGTGGGCATTTAGTGCTATAAATTTCCCTCTACACACTGCTTTAAATGTGTCCCAGAGATTCAAAAATGTCATGTTTTAAGAAGGCTTACGAATTTGTGTTGGGCCACATTCATGGTCCTGGGGCTGTGGGTTAGACAAGCTTTAGGGAGAAAGCATCCGCTCTTTTACCTCTGAGTACGATGTTAGTTGTGCGTTTTTAATAGATGCCCTTATCATTATTGATGAAGTTTCTATCCCTAATTTCTTGAGTGTTTTTAATAATAATTTTGTCAAACTATTAATCGATGTATTACATGAATTGATACTAGGTTATTAAACCAGCCTTGTGAAAATAACTCACTTTGTCACAGTGTATTAACATTTTATGTGTTGCCTGTCATAGAAATACACACACACACACACGCTTGTATTTTGTTTGAGTTATTCCATCTATATTTGTAAGATATATTGGTCCGTAGTTTTCTTTTGATGCCTTTGTCTGGTTTGGTATCAGGGTAATATTGACCTCAACGTGAATTGAAAGTATTCCTATTGTTTTTGGAAAAGTTTGTGAAGGACTGGCGTTAATTATTTGAAAGGTTGATTGGTTACATCAAATGGGTCTGGGGTCTTTTTTTTTTTTTGCAGGGTGGGACATAGTATTTTAATTACTTAATCACTCCTTTTTCTTGTTGTGGGTCTATTCAGATTGTCCATTCTTTCTTAAGTCAGTTTCAGTAATGTGTGATTTTTCTGGGCGTTTGTCCATCTCCTCTAAGTTATCAAATTTGTTAACATACAGTTTAAAAATAATATTCTCTTATAATGCTTTGTATTTCTGTAAAGTTGGCAGTGAAGTCCCCTTTTTTATTTTTTATTTTGGTAGTTTGAGTCTCTTTTTTCCTTGGTGAGTCTAGTTAAAGGTTTTAAAATTTTGTTGATATTTCCAGAGACTATCTTTTGTTTTGATTGCTTTTCATTATTCTCTATTTCCATTTGAACCCTTCTGCTTTGCTCAGGTTTAGTTTTCTCTTTTCTAGTTTAAGATGGAAGACTAGAATATTGATCTTTATTCTATTTGTAATATACATGTTTATACCTATAAATTTCCCTCTGAGTACCAGTTTAGTTGCAACTCATAAGTTTTGGTATGTGTTTTTATCATCTTAAAATACTTAAAATTCTTTTTCATGATTTTTTTTTGACCTATTGGTTGTTTAGGAGTCTGTTGCTTACTTTCCGCATATTTGTGAGTTTCTCTGATTTCCTCTGTTGTTGATTTCTAAATTCATTTCATTTTGATTTGAGAATATACCTTATGATTTTAATTATTAAAATTTTTGAGGTTTTATGGCCTAGCAAATGGTCTGTCTTGGGGAATGTTCCATTTGTACTCAAAAAGAATGTATATTAAGCTGCTCTCAGATGGAATGTTCTATGATTCTTACTAGGTCTAGTTGTTTATAGTGTTGTTCACATCTTATATTTCCTTGTTAGTGTTTTGTCTAGATGTTCTGTTCTTTAAAAAAAAAAATTAGATCTTTTTAGGAAGTAGCTATATGCTTACAGAAAAATTGAGCAGAAAGTACAGAATTGTTATTCACCACTTCCTCCTTCCCTCCTTTCTGTGTTGCAGTAGTGTGGTATATTTGTTGTAATTGATGAGCTAGTATTGATACATATCATTATTATTTATTTGTTTATTTACTTTGAGATGGAGTCTCGCTCTGTCTCTTGAAATATCAACAAAATTTTGACAACATACAGTGTGGCACAGTCTTGGCTTACTGCAACCTCAGCCTCCCGAGTTCATGCAGTTCTCCTGCCGCAGCCTCCCAAGTAGCTGAGATTACAGGCATGTGCCACCATGCCCAACTAATTTTTTTGTATTTTTAGTAGAGATGAGGTTTCACCATGTTGGTCAGGCTGGCTCGAACTTCTGACCTCAAGTGGTTTGCCTGCCTTGGCCTCCCAAAGTTCTAGGATTACAGGCTTGAGCCACTGCACCTGGCCAATACATTATTATTAAAATTCATAGTTTGTATTAAGGTTTACTCCGTTTTGTACATTCTTTGGGTTTTAAATGAATAATGACATGTTTCCACTGTTATGGTGGAACATGTGGTGTCATATGGAATGATTTCACTGTCCTAAAAATCTCCTGAATTTCACCTGTTCATCGTTCCGTCCTTATTTCTGAAATCCTGGCAACCACTGATATTTTTGCTGTTTTTGTAGTTTTGTCTTTGCAATGTCATATAATTAGAACCTTACAGTATGTAGCTTTTTCAGAATGACTTCTGCCACTTAAGCAATGTGCATTTAAAATTCCTCCATGTCTTTTCATGGTTTAATAGCTTACTTGTTTCTTCCCCCTTGATTTTTTTTTTCTTTTTTACTGTGGTAAAATACACATAACATAAAATTGACCATTTAACCATTTTTTAAGTGGCATTAAGTACATTCACATTGTTGTGTAACCATCACTACAGTCCATCTCCAGAACGTTTTAATCTTCCCAAACTTAAATTCCAACATCTGCCATATCTGAGTCTGGTTGTAATGCTTGCTCGGTCTCTTCCAAACTGTGCTTTTGTCTTTTAGTATGCTTTGTAATTTTTGGTTGAAAACCAAACATGATGTACTTGGATGTGAAAGGAACTGAGGTAAATAGGTCTTTATTTATCTCATTAGAAGTTGTATTGTATTTACTGTTTGCCATACTATAGGTTTCAGAGACTAAAATTTCCCCTGGTGACCTTGATTTTTATCTCCCGTTGGCTTTGGGTTTCCCTAAGGATTTCTTCTTAGGTAAGATCTGGGATGTGGTGTTCTTTCAGTTACATTCCTCTGTTACTATCAGGAGCCCTACTGATACAGTGATAAAGTTTTGGGGTGAGGGGAAGTGTTCTCTAGTCCAATGATTAGGTCTCAGTCTTTCCTCTGGGCCGTGACCTTCATCAGTGTTTCTCATCCCCCACTCACAGGTGAGACAGGAAGGCTAGAAGGGGCTGGAGTTGGTTATTTCTCTGCTCCCATGTTGAAGGATCCAGTGGGCTTGAGTTGGTTATTTCCCTTCCGCTTCCTCAAAAGTTACAGTGGGCTGAAGCTGGGTATTTCCTTTCCCTAAGGTCAGTTAGTCTGTAAAACTCTAGTTAGTTAGGCTCTAGTAAAACAGTTTGAGGGCAAGTTTTCTAAGAAGAACAAACTACTCTGGGAATATTCAAAATGGGTATCCCCCAACCCCCTCCCCCTAACTGGGGAGTAGGTATTTTTCTGTCATCTTAACTGTGGTAACATGCTAGGGGTTGTGGAGATAAAACTTACAGAAGTATGGAGGCCCTTCGTAAGACTGGTTTCCCTGCAGCTTTTGATTCTCAAAGTCTGCATTGCACCTCCAGCAATTTGTCAATTATACTAGTTTTTTCTTCCCTAGTACTAGTTAGTTCCCACAATGGTTTCTGTTCTTGTGTTTCTGCTCTGGTAAGTTGTGATTCTCTGTGTATATCTCTCTGGAACTTTTGAAACAATAGTTTGTCCTTCATCTCAGTTCTCTGATGGATATAAGAAGAGTTTTGATTTTTTAGTTTGTTCAGCTTTTGTGTGTGTGTGTGTGTGTGTGTGTGTGTGTGTGTGAGAGAGAGAGAGAGAGAGAGAGAGAGAGAGAGAGAGAGAGAGAGAGATGGGGATGGGAATGATTAGATTACTTCAAAGCTCTTTATATGCTTCACCAGACCTCTGGTTTTTTTGTTTTTTGTTTTGTTTTGTTTTTTAAGATGGTATTTCACTCTTGTTGCCCAGGCTGGAGTGCAGTGGCATTATCTTGGCTCACTGCAACCTCTGCCTCATGGATTCAAGTGATTCTCCTGCCTCAGCCTCCTAAGTAGCTGGGAATACAGGCATGTGCCACCATGCTCAGCTAATTTTTTTTTTTCTTGTATTTAGTAGAGATGGGGTTTTACCATGTTAGGCTGGTCTCGAACTCCTGACCTCAGGTGATCCACCTGCCTCGGCCTCCCAGAGTGCTGGGATTACAGGCGTGCGGTTTTGCTTTTAAACAGACTTTATCTTTTAGAGCAGTTTTAGGTTCACAGCCACATTGACTGGGCAATACAGAGAGTTCTCATCTGTGCCCTGCCCCTCCCCATAGTCTCCCTCACTGTTAACATCCTGAATCAGAGAGGTGTCTATAGCTTGTCTTTTTATTCTTTTGACAGTGTTTTTCACAAAGCAGAATAAGTTTTTAATTAAGTCCAGCTTATCAATTATTTCTTTCATAGATTATATGCCTTTAGTATTATATCCAAAAAGCCATCACCAAACCCAAGGACATCTAGATTTTCTCCTATGTTATCTTGTAGGAGTTTTATACTTTTGCACTTTGCATTTAGGTCTTTTTATACTTTTGCACTTTGAATTGAGTTAATTTTTTTGTGTGAAGGATGTCAGGTCTGTGTCTGGGTTCATTGTTTTGCATGTAAATGTCCAGTTGTTCCAGCACCATTTATTGAGAAGACTTTCTCCATTGTATTGCCTTTTGTTTATTTTTTTAATCAAAAAATCAATTGAATACATTTATATGGGTCTATTTCTGGGCTTTCAATTCTGTTTTATTGATCAGTGTGTCTCTATTTCGCTGATACACGCTGTCTTTATTACTGTAGCTTTATGGTAAGTCTTGAAGTTGGGTAGTGTCAGTCCTCCAATTTGGAGTCTTTTGCCTCTCCATATAAACTTTAGATTGAATTCATTGATGTGTATTAAATATTGCTGGGATTTTGATTGGGATTGCATTGATCTTTAATAGATCAAGTTGGGAAGAACTGACATCTTGACAATATTGAGTATTTCATGAAGTTGAAATACCTTCTCATTTATTTAGTTCTTTGATTTCACTCATCAAGTTTTATAGTTTTCCTCATACAGATCTTACATATATTAAGTTAGATTTATACCTAAATATTTCATTTCTTGGGTTGTTGACGTAAATGGTATTGTACTTTTAACTTCAAATTCCACGTCATTGCTGGTATATAGGAAGTGATTGACTTTTATATATTAACCTATATTCTGCAATTTTGCTAGTTTTACTTATTAGTTCCAGGAAAGTTTTGTCAGTTCTTTTGGATTTTCTTTTTTTTTTTTTTTTTTGAGATGGAGTCTCGCACTGTCACCCGGGCTGGAGTTGCAGTGATGCGATCTCGGCTTACTGCAACCTCCACCTCCCAGGTTCAAGTGATTCTCCTGCTTCAGCCTCCTGAGTAGCTGGGATTACAGGTGCCTGCCACCACGCCCGGGTAATTTTTTTTTGTTTTTTTTGTATTTTTAGTAGAGATGGGATTTCACTATGTTGGCCAGTCTGGTCTCAAACTCCTGACCTTGCGATCCGCCCTCCTCAGCCTCCCGAAGTGCTGAGATTACAGGCGTGAGCCACTGTGCCTGGCCTAAATTTTCTATATGGACTGACAGTGATGTCATCTGCAAACAGAGAGTTTTATTTCCTCCTTCCCAAACTGTGTACCTTTTATTTCCTTTTCTTGTCTTACTGCATTAGCTGTGACCTCCAATACACTGTTGGACAGTGGTGAGAGGGCGTATTAGGTCATCATTGTGTTGCTATAAGGAAATACCTGAGGCTGGGTAAGTTACAATGAAAAGAGGTTTAATTGACTCATGGTTCTGCAGAGTATGAGAAGCTTGGTGCCAGCATCTGCTTCTGGTGAGCTTATAATCATGGTGGAAGGTGAAGTGGGGGCAGGCGTCTCACATGGTGAGAGCAAAAGCCAGGGAGCAAGGGAGGAGGTGCCACTCTTTTAAACAACCAGGTCTTCTGTGAACTTAGTGTGAGAGCTCACTTACCTCTAAGGGAATGGTGTTAAACTAATCACGAAGGATCTACCCCCATGATCCAGTCTCCTTGTACCACATCCCACCTCCAACACTGGGGATTACATTTCAATATGAGATTTGGAAGGGACACATATCCAAACCATATCAGAGAGGGAATCTTTGCCTTGTTCTTGATCTTAGAGGGAAAGCTTCAAGTTTCATTAGGTATGATATTAGTTGTAGGATTTTTTATAGGTACTCTATATCAAGTTGAGAATATTCTCCTGTATTCCTACTTTAATGAGAATTTTTATTGTGAAGAGGTTGTCAAATGTTTTTTCTGCATCTATTATATGATCATGTAGTTTTTCTTCTGAAGCTTGTCAATGTGATGGATTATATTAATTGATTTTTTTTTTTTTTTTTGAGACAGGGTCTGGCTTTGTCACCCAGGCTAAAGTGCAGTGGTGCGATCTTGGTTCATTGCAACCTCTGCCTCCAAGGCTCAAGCCATCCTCCTACTTCAGCCTCCTGAGTAACTGGGACCACAGGCATGTGCCATCACACCAGGCTGATTTTTGTATTTTTTTTAGAGACGGGGGTCTCACTTTATTGCCCAGGCTGGTCTCGAACTCCTGAGCTCAAGTGATCTGCTCACTTTGGCCTCTCAAAGTGCTGGAATTACAGGTGGGAGCCACTGTGCCCAGCCTTAACTGATTTTTGAATGTTAAATCAAGTTTGCATACGTGGGATAAATCCACTTGGTCATGATGTACAATACTTTTGTACATTGTTAAATTTGATTTGCTAATATTTTGCTGAGAATTTTTACGTTGATGTTCATGAGAAATAATGGTCTGTAGCTTTCTTTTTTTGTAATGTGTTTGTCTGGTATTGGCAGTAGGGTAATACAGACCTCATAGAATGATTAAGAAGTATTCTCTCTGAGTCTGTCTTCTGAGAGATTTTAGAGAACTGGTACAATTTCCTCCTTCAGGGTTTTGTAACATTACCAGTGAACCTGTCTGGGTTTGCTGCTTTGTGTTTTAGAAGGCTATTAATTCATGAGTCAGTGTTTTTAATAGATATAGGCCTATTCATTTTGTCTGTTTTTTGTGTCAGATTTGACAGATTGTCTCTTTTCTTTTTATTTATTTATTTATTTATTTTTTTATTGAGACAGAGTCTCGCTCTGTTGCCCAGGCTGGAGTGCAGTGGCGCAATCTCAGCTCACTGCAAGCTCTGCCTCCCCGGTTCACACCATTCTCCTGCCTCAGCCTCCCATGTAGCTGGGACTATAGGCGCCCGCTACCGCACCCGGCTAATTTTTTCTATTTTTAGTAGAGATGGGGTTTCACTGTGTTAGCCAGGATGGTCTCAATCTCCTGACCTCGTGATCCGCCCGTCTCGGCCTCCCAAAGTGCTGGGATTACAGGCGTGAGCCACTGCGCCTGGCCCAGATTGTCTCTTTTAAGAAATCATTTATTTTATCTTGGCTATCAAATTTGTGGGCATAGAGTTGTTTATAGTGTTCCTTTATTATCCTTTTAATGTCCATGGGATCTGTTGTGATATCCTCTCTTTCTTTCTTTTTTTTTTTGAGACAGACTTGCTGTGTCACCCAGGCTGGAGTGCAGTGGTGCAGTCTCCCTCACTGCAACCTCTGCTTCCTGGGTTCAAGTGATTCTTGTGCCTCATCCACCTCAGTAGCTGGGATTACAGGTGTGTGCCACTATGACCAGCTAATTTTTGCATTTTTAGTAGATTTAGGGTTTCACCACATTGTCCAGGCTGGTCTCGAACTCCTGGCTTCAAGTGATCTGCCCACCCTGGCCTCCCAAAGTGCTGGGATTACAGGAGTGAGCCACCATGCCTGGCCTCATTTTTGATGTTTATAATTTGCATCCTTTATCTTGTTTTATTAGCCTGGCTAGAGGTTTATTGATTTTACTGATCTTTTCAAAAGAACCAGCATTTAAGCTTTCACTGATTTTCTCTTTGTTTGCTGTTCTCAATTTCATTGATTTCTGCTCTACTTTTTTTTTATTTTCTTCTCCTCACTTTAGGTATGATTTATTCTTCTTTTTCTAGTTTCCTAAGTTGGAAGCTTTGATAATCGATTTCAGATTTTTTCCCTAATATATACATTCAGTCTTATAAATTTCCCAGTAAGCACTGCTTTTGCTGCATCACGAATTTTGTTAAGTTGTATTCTTACTTTTATTTAGTTAAAATATTTTAAAATTTCTTTTGAGAGTTCTTCGTTGACTCACATGCTATTTAGAAATACGTTGTTTAATCTCTTAAGTATGTTGGGATTTTCCAGCTATTTTTCTGTTACTGATTTCTAGTTTATTTTTTCCTTTATTGTATATATTTATACAACATGATGTTTTGATATACATATACTTAGTGAAATGGTTGCCATAGTCAAGCAAGTTAACATATTCATTATTTCACATAGTTGCTGCCCTTTTTTTGGTTGCAAGAGCATCTAAATTCCTTTTAGCAAGAATCCTAAATATAATACAATATTATTAACTATAGTGCTTATATTTTACATTGAATTGCTAAACTTGCTTGTCCATCATACCTGCAACTTTGAATCCTCTGACCTACATCTCCCCATTTCTTCCCCTGTTCCTCACTTCTACTTCTTTGTACTTGACTTTAAAAAATAGATTTCATGTATAAGTGAGATCATGCAGTATTTTTCTATCTTCCAGGTTTATTCATGTGACAAATGGCAAGATCACCTTCCTTTTTAAGGTTGAATAATATTCCTCCCCTTTCCCCTTCCCCTCCCCGTGTGTATGTGTGTGTGTGTATGTGTGTGAGTGTGAGTGTATGTGTGTGTATCTCATAGTTTATTCATCAAAGGATACTTTAGTTGTGTTCATAGCTATTGTGATAATGCGCAGTGAACACGGGAGTGCAGGTATCTGTATGAGGTAGTGGTTTCATTTTCTTTAGGTTTTTCCCAGAAATGGAATTGCTAGGTCATACAGTAGTACTTTTCTTTCTTTCTTTTTTTTTTTTTTTTAAGACAGAATCTCGCTCTGTTGCTCAGGCTGGAGTGCAGTGGTGCGTTCTCAACTCACTGCAACCTCCGCCTCCCGAATTCAAGTGATTCTTGTGTCTCAGCCTCCTGAGTAGCAGGGGTTACAGTTGTGCACTACCCTGCCTGGTTGATTTTTGTATTTTTAATAGAGGCGGGGTTTCGCCATGTTGGCCAAGCTGGTCTCAAACTCCTGACCTCAAGTGATCTGCCCATGTTGGCCTCCCAGAGTGTTGGGATTAAAGGCGTGAGCCAGCATGCCCAATGGTAATTCTATTTTTAATTACTTTAGAAAACTTTACACTGTTTTCCGCAATTGCTGCACTGGTTTACATTGCCACCAACCGTGTACAAGGGTTCTCTTTTTTCCACACCCTTGCCAACACTTATCTCTTGAATCTTTTTGTTTTTTAAATAATAGCCATTCTAACAAGTGTGAGATGATATTTCATTATGGTTTTAATTTGCATTTCCCTGATGATAGTAATGTTGAGCATCTTTTCCTATACTGGTTGGCCATTTTTCTTTTCTTTTTTTTCTGTTTTGGAGAAATGTTTATTCAGGTCCTTTGCCCATTCTAAAATTAGGTCATTTGTTTTTCTTCTACTGAGTTGCACGAGTTCTTTATATGTTGTGGAAATTGACTCCTTATCAGATATTATATGGTTTGCAGATATTTTCTCCTCATCTGTAGTAGACTGTCTTTTCATTTTGTTGTTTACTTAGATTTGAAACTCTTTAGCTTGATTTAGTTCCATTTACCTATTTTTGCTTTAGTAGCCTGAGCTTTTGTTGTGATATCCAAAAAAAAAAAACATTGCCAAGACAAATGTCAAGGAGCTTTTCCCATATATTTTCTTCTGGGAGTTTTATGGTTTTAAGTCTTCATGTTGAGTTCTTTAATCAACTTTGAGTTGATTTTTGCTGATGGTGTAAGGTAAAGGTCCAGTTTCATTCTTTTGCATGTGGAAATTTAATTTTCTCAGCACCGTTATTTGAAGAGACCTTCTATTCCCTATTGTGTCTTCTTGGTGCCCTTGTCAGAAATTAGCGAATCATATATGCTTGGGTTTATTTTTCTCTCTCTATTCTGTTCCACTGGTTTACATGTCTGTTTTTTATTCCAGTACCACACTGTTTGGGTTACTATAACTTTGTAATATAATTTGAAACCAGGAAGTGTACTTCCTCCAACTTTGTTTTTGTCTTACAGAATTACTTTGGCTCTTTAGAGTCTTTTGTGGTTCTACATGAATTTTAGATTTTTTTTTCTATTTTTGTGAAAAATGCCATTGGAATTTTCATAAGGATTGCATTGACTTTGTGTTGCTTTGGCTAGTACATACATTTTAACATTATTAATTATTTCAGTCCATAAACATGGAATATCTCTGTTTATTTGTGTCCTTAATTTCTTTCATTAGTTTTGCAGTTTTCAGTGGATAGATCTGTTGCCTTCTTGGTTACATTTATTTCTAAGTCTTTTTATTTTGTTTTTTGGTGCTATCATAAGTGGGATGGTTTTCTTGATTTCTTTTTCATATAAGTAGTTATTTGTGTACAGAAGTGCAACTGATTTTCATATATTGAGTTTGTATCCTGCGACTTTACTGGGTTTATTCTTTTTTTTTTTTTTTTTTTTGAGACAGAGTCTCACTCTGTTGCCCAGGCTGGAGTGCGGTGGCTCGATCCCTGCTCACTGCAACCTCCACCTCCTGGGTTCAAGTGATTCTCCTGCCTCAGCTTCCCAAGTAGCTAGTACTACAGGTGCGCTGCCACACCTGGCTAATGTTTGTATTTTAGCAGAGATGGGGTTTCGCCATTGTTGGTCAGGGTTGTCTCAAACTCCTGACCTCAAGTGATCCACCCACTTTGGCCTCCCAAAGTGCTGGAATTACAGGCGTGAGCCACTGTGCCCGGCCTGTTTATTCTAACAGTGTCGATTTTGGAGTCTTGTGGGGGGTTTTCAGTATATAGGACTTTTTTCCTTTCAATTTATATTTCTTTTTCTTGCCTAATTGCATTCCAATTCCAATACTGTGTTGAGTAGAAGGGTGAGCGCAAGCATCTTTGTCTTGTTTCTGATCTTAGAGGAAAAGTTTTCGGTTTTTCACCATTGAGTATGATATGAGCTGTGGGACATATAGCTTTTATTATGTTGAGGTAGTTTTCTTCTGTTTGTAGTCTGTTGACTTTTTTTTTTTTTAAATAATGAAAGGGTGTTGAATTTTGTGAAGTGCTATTTCTGTTTCATTTGAAATGATCATGTGGTTTTGTCCTTCCGTTAATGTGGTGTATTACGTTGATCAATTTTTGTATGTTGAACCATCCTTGTATTCCAAGAATTCTACTTGGTCATAGTGTGTAATCCTTTTAATGTATGCTGAATTCTTATTGGTGCTATTTTGTTGAGGATTTTTACATCAATATTCATCAGGGATATTGGTTTATAGTCTTCTAATGTCTTTGTCTGACTTTGGTATTAGGCCTTATAGAATGATTCGGCCTCATAGAATGATTCGGAAGTGTTCCCTCCTCTGCAATTTTTTGGGATTGTTCCAGGAGGATTGGTGTTAATTCTTCTTTAAATGTATGGTAGAATTCTCCAGTGAAGCTAGCTTTCTTGTCCTGGGCTTTTTTTTTTTTTTTTGGAGACAGGGTCTTTCTTTGTCACCCAGGCTGGAGTGCAGTGTTGCAATCTTAGCTCACTGCAACCTCTGCCCTCCAGGCTCAAGCAATCCTCCCACCTCAGCCTCCTAAGTAGCTGGTACCACAGGCAAGCACCATTATGTCCAGCTATTTTCTTTGTATCTTTAGCAGAGACGGGATCTCACCATGTTGCCCAGGCTGGTTTCTAACTCCTGAGCTCAAGCGTTTCTCCTGCCTTGGCCTTCCAAAGTACTGGATTACAGGTGTGAGCCACTGTGCGCGGCCATGGGCTTTTCTTTGTTGGGAGGTTTTGGATTATTGATTCAATTTCCTTGTTACTGGTCTGTTGAGATTTTCTTATTTTTTCATGTTACTCAGTCTTGGTAGGCTGTATGTTTCTAGGAATTGATCTGTTTCTTCTAGGCTGTCCAATTAGTTGGAGTACAGTTGTTCATAGTATTCTCCTATAATCCTTTTTATTTCTATGGCATTGGTTGTCATGTCGTCACCTCTTTCATTTCTGATTTTAGTTATTTGAGGCATTTCTTTTTCTTAGTCAGTCTAGCTAAAGGTTTGTCAGTTTTGTTGATATTTTCAAATAACTATTGGTTTTCTTGATTTTTTCCTACTGTTTTTCTATTCTCTTTTCTTTATCTCTGCTCTAATCTTTTTTATTTTTTTCCTTCTAATCACTTTGGGTTTAGTTTCTTTTTCTAGTTCTTCAAGGTGTAATGTTAGATTGTTGACATGAATTTTTTTTTTTTTAATATAGACATTTACAACTGTAGATTACCTTCTTAGTCCTACTTTTGCTACATTCCATAAGCTTTGGTATTTTGTGCTTTCATTTTTGTCGTAATTTATTTTCTTACTTCCTTTGTTACTTCTTCCTTGACCCGTTGTCTTTTTAAGAGTTTGTTGTTTAATTTCTACAAATTTCTTGATTTTCCACTTTTCTTTCTGCAGCTACCTTCTAGTTTCATTCTGTTGTGATCAGAAAAGATACCTAATACTTTGTGGCCTAACATGTGGCATATCCTGGGGAATATTTCATGTGCACTTGAGAAGAATGTATATTGTGCTGTTGTTGGGTGGAATGTTCTGTATATGTATGTTAGGTCCAATTGGTCTGTAGTGCTGTTCAGGTCTTTTCTTTCCTTATTGATCTCATTGTTCTATCCATCATGGAAAGTTGGTTATTGAAGTCTGTCACTGTTTTTGGAGAGCTCCCTTCAATTTTATCAATGTTTGCTTTAAGTATTTAGAAGCTCCAATGTTTGATACATATATAATTACTCTATCTTATTTGTGCATTGACCCCATAATGTTCTTCTTTGTCTATAGTATCAGTTTTCTTTAAAAATTTATTTTGTCTGATATTAGTGTAGCTACCACGGCTCTCTTTTGGTTACCATTTGCATGGAATATCTTTTTGAATCTTTTTACTTAGAGGCTGTGTGTGTCTTTAGTTCCAAAGTGTCTTTTAAAGGGCAGCATATAGTTGGGTCCTGTTTTTTAATCCTATGGAATTTTTTTTTTTTTTTTGGTAATTTCTTTGTCCTTTCATAGCTTGTTTTTCATTTCCTCCCCTTCTACCTTTCTTTGTGTTTAGTCAATTTTTTTGGTAGGGATATATTTTGATTCTCTTATTTCCTTTTGCGTATATTCTATAGCTATTTTCTTTGTCGTTACCATGAGAATATCATAAAACTTAGGAGGATAACAACCTGTTTAAACTAGTAACAACTTCACTTCAATCACATATAAAAACTCTAGTCCTTTATAGCTGTGCCCCCCAACCTCCACCTCCCAGGTTCAAGTGATTCTGCTGCCTTAGTCTTCCAAGTAGCTGGGACTTGTAGTCTTCCAAGTAGTCAGGCCACCATGCCTGACTAATGTTTACGTTTTTAGCAGAGATGGGGTTTTGCCATTGTTGGCCAGGCTGGTCTCAAACTCCTGACCTCAAGTGATCTACTTGCCTTGCCTCCCAAAGTGCTGGATTACAGGCATGAGCTTGTACCCGGCCAAAGTATTAGTACCCTGTTAACAACATTTTACTGGTGTCACAAGTAACATGTTTATATATTGTTTAATCATTAACATACTTTCTTAGTTTGTTTTCTCTTGCTTATAACAATACTTGAAACTAGGTAGTTTATTTTTAAAAGTTATGGAGGCTGAGAAATCCAAGGTCAAGGGTGAGGGCCTGATGAGGGCCTTCTTGCTGGTGAGGACTCTGCAGAATCCTGAGGTGGTGCAGGGCACATGGTGAGGGGGTTGGCCATGCTAGCTCAGGTCTGTCTTTCTCTTCGTATAAAGCTACCAGTCCACTCTCATGATAAGCCATTAATCCATTAATCCATCAAGTCATTGAGCCGTTCAAATCTGCCCTCATGATTAATTCGTTCATGAGAGCCCAGATCCCTCATGACCCAATCACCTCTGAAAGGTTCCACCCCTCAATACTGCCATGTTGTGGATTAAGTTTTAACATGAGTTTTAGAGGGGACAGATACTCAAATCATAGCATGTAGATTTATAGTTAATTTTTATGTTTTGTCTTTTAAATCCTATAAAAAAATTAAGGTGGAGTTACTCACCAGAATTAAAATAGTATGTTTTTATATTTGCCCATATATTTACTTTTACCAGAGAACTTTATATTTTCCTATGATTAAAGTTACTATCTAGCATCCTTTAATTTCAACTTGAAGGACTGCCATTAGCATTTCTTCCAGGTGAGGTCTAGTGGTAATGAACTCTCTCAGCTTTTGTTTATCTGTGAATGTTTTAATTTTCCCTTTTACAGGTGCATGCCATCACGCCTGGCTAATTTTTGTACTTTTAGTAGAGATGGGGTTTTGCCGTGTTGGCCAGGTCTGGAACTCCTGATCTCAGGTGATCCTCCTGCCTCGGCCTCCCAAAGTGCTGGGATTACAGTGTAAGCCACTGCGCACCTTGTATCTTTCTTTATCTCTTGGAGGATCTGAGATACTATTTTAAAGTCCTTTGGAAGTATAGTTTGTAATCTAATTTTTAGTAAGAGGGTTATTTTGTTTTCTCTTTGTGTGCATTCTTCTCTACCTGCGCGCTTTTGTGGTTGTTTCTGCTTTGTCCCTTATGGCTGCTTCTTTAGAAGGAAATCTTATATTGGAAACTCTGGGTTCTTATTCTTCAGGGATATTGGGAAAAATCTCAAGAACCAATCCCTGAACCAGTGGGTGGCTTGACCAGGTCATTTTTGTTTTATTGCCTGTAATCTGTCCATTTGTGTTCCTTCAGCCTTAGGCTATGGTCACAACTTTTATTGCCTTCTTTCACTAGCAGGAGAGTGCTGCTCCAAACCCTTACTTCACAAAATGATCCTGACTTTTGTTCCCACTTCCTGTGCTATGAGTTGATTTCAATCCCTATTATTGGGGTTGAGTTTTAATTGTCTCAACCAGTAAGATTTAAAAATAGACAACTTGCTTGTTTCTGTTTGCTTCTTTTACCTCTGTGGGTAAAGGAGGTTAAGGAGCTGCTGTGGTTTATGCAAAGTATATTGTGTCCTAACTGAGTAACCTTAAGTCCCTGTTTCCTTATTTTTAAGTAAGGATAATAGCTTGTATAATGGTTGTGAAATCAAAATGTCATATATGTGAAAGGGCTTTATGAACTGGGAAATATGGCCTAAATATTAGTTTATTTTTGTTGTATAATCATAGTGATTGTGTTATTACTCTATTTAAGTCTGCTTTTGATTTTCAGATTGTTCCATTGACCTGTCATGTATGGCAACAGATATTATATCAAGGCAATAGTAGAACACAAATTTCTGATACTAATGTGGTCTGTTTGGAAACAACAGCTCAGCAGGGTTCTGGGGATGATCAGGTATGTCTTCTGTAACTGGCTAACTTTTAATTTTTTTGATAAGCAGCACAAGAAATTCTGATTTAGCTATGAAGAATGGAAAGAAATAAATTAATATTCATTAATATTCTGTTTTGTTTTCTTTTCTGTCTTTTTTTTTTTTTTTTAAGACAGGGTCTCACTCTGTCACCCAGGCTGGAATGCAGTGGCATGATCATAACTTACTGCACCCTCCAACTTCTGGGATCAAGTGATCCTCCTGCCTCAGCCTCTTTAGTTACAGACATACACCATCAAACTCACCTAATTATTTTTTTTTACATTTTTTATAGATGGAGTCTCACTTTGTTGCCTAGGCTGGTCTTGAGCTCTTGGCCTCAAATGATCCTTCACCTTGGCCTCCCAAAGTGCTAGGATTACAGAAGTGAGCTACCACTCTCAGCCAAATATTCTATTTTTCTAATAGATTGTTGTAAACTTTATGTATATGTAGAAGAGCAGTTCACTTTTTTTGAAGGCAGATCTCAGGACTTTTATTTTTATTTTTATTTAAAATTTTTTTTATAGAGATGGGGTCTCTCTATGTTTACTGGGCTGGTCTTGCATTCCTGGCCTCAAGCGATCCTCTCGCCTTGGCCTCCTAAAGCTATTGAGATTACAGGCATGAGCCACTGTGCGTGGCCTCAGGACTCTTTATATTCTTCACAAGTATTCTTAAGAGCTTTTGTTTATGTGGATTATCTATATAGATATTTAGCATACAAGAAATTAAAACATTTAAAAATATTTATTTTAAAATTTATTTTGAAAGAACAAACCTATTACATATTACCAAAAGTAGTATATTTTAAAGTAAAAAATGACTATTTTCCAAAACAAAAAAATTAGTTGGAAGAATAGCATTGTTTAAATTCTGGCTTACTAGAACTCAGTTGGTGTGTTACTCAGGGTTCTCCAGAGAAACAGAACCAATAGGATGGAGATAGATACATCTATCTATCTATTTACATCTGTCTATATATATATCTTCATTGATATTTATTATAAGGAATTGGCTTATGTGATCATGAAGACTGAGAGGTCCCAAGATCTGCAAGCTGGAGCCCCAGGAGGGCTGGTGGTATAGTTCCAATTCAAGTCTAAAGGCTTGAGAACGAGGAAAGCCAGTGGTGTAAGTTTTGATCTGAATCTGAAGGTAGAATACCCTCCAGCTGGAAGACCATCAGGCAGAGAGAGCACATTCTCTCTTGCTCAGCCTTTTGTTCTATTTAGGCCTTCAAGATACTGGATCAGGCCTTCCCACATTGGAGAGGGTAACCTGCTTTACTTAGTTTCCAGGTTCAAATGTTAATCTCAGGCCGGGCACGGTGGCTCAAGCCTGTAATCCCAGCCCTTTGGGAGGCCGCGACAGGCATATCACGAGGTCAGGAGATCGAGACCATCCTGGCTAACACGGTGAAACCCCGTCTCTACTAAAAAATACAAAAAAACTAGCTGGGCGAGGTAGCGGGCGCCTGTAGTCCCAGCTACACGGGAAGCTGAGGCAGGAGAATGGTGTAAACCCGGGAGGTGGAACTTGCAGTTAGCCAAGATCCGGGCACTACACTCCAGCCTGGGCGACAGAGTGAGACTCCATCTCAAAAAAACAAAAAAAAAACAAATGTTAATCTCATTCATACACACTTCACAGGCCAGGAACAGTAGCTAATGCCTGTAATCCCAGCACTTTGGGAGGCTGAGGTGGGTGGATCACCTGAGGTCGGGAGTTCAAGACCAGCCTGGCCAACATAGTGAAACCCTGTCTTTACTAAAAATACAAAAATTAGCCAGGCGTGGTGGTACACACTTGTAATCTCAGCTACTTGGGAGGCTGAGGCAAGAGAATCGCTTGAACCCAGGAGGTGGAGGTTGCAGTGAGCTGAGATTGTGCCACTGCACTCCAGCCTGGGTGACAGAGCGAGACTCGGTCTCAAAAAAAAAAACATAAAAAACCAGACACACCCCTCACAGACATATCCAAAATTATGTTTAACCATGTATCTGGACATTCCATGATCCAGTCAATTTGATACATAAATTACCTATCATAGCTGGATTCTCAGTCTGCTCTGCATTTCGTTTGTCGGGATGTATTGTTTTGGTTGAAGTATATGAAGACAGTCTGGCCTTACATAGATGAAAAAGGAGTTAGGGAAAGGAGGCTGCCATTCAGTCCCTGAAAGGGTATCAGTGACCCTCAGGGATTTTTGGACTACACTTTGAGAAGCACTTTTCTAGAACATAGTTATAAACTTTGAAGAAATGGAACAGTCATGAGCAGATAGGAAAAAAGCTCATATAGAGTTATTGGAGGAAAAATGTAGTGTTACTAATAATGGTTAAATATCTAAGGTTGATTAATAACTTGAGTATCAGATTTCTTCTGTTACTTTCAATTTTCTTTAAATTGCAGTGATTATATGTTAGATGCAAGATATAGAGGAAGGGAGATACACTATCACTGAGGGAAAGTAGTTAAGATAATCCCTGAGCATAAAAAGCATAGTACCTGGGGCCATTAAATGGAAGAGGGTTGTTTTGGGTTGAATTGTGCCCTCCCAAATTATATGTTGAAGTCCTAATCCCTACCTCAGAATGTGACCTTATTGGTGATTGCAGGTGTAATTATTTAAGATCACACTGGAGTAGGGTTTGCTCTTAATCCAATCTGCCTGGTGTCCTTATGAAAGAGGAAAGCACCATGTGAGGAGAAAAACATACAAAGATAAGATGGCCGTGTGAAGATGGAGGCAGAAATTGGAATTTTGCTGCCACATCCAGGGAATGCCTGGGGCTTCCAGAAGGTAGAAGTAGCAAGGAAGGACCTTCCCCTAGGGGCTTCAGAGGGAGCATGACCCTGCCAACACCTTGATTTCAGACTTCTGGCCTCCAGAACTGTGAGATAATAAATTTCTCTTGTTTTAAGCCACCTAGTTTGTGTCACTTTGTTACAGCAGCCCTAGGAAACATAACGGGATGTATTTCTAAATAATATTCTCTGAGGGCATATTTTTGGTGGAGCACAGTCCAAAAATTGATGTCTTCCTTTTTTTCCTGTTTCATAAAATACGAACCGTGATGGACCCTACAGCATTTCATTTCATCCTTTATGCCTGGGTTCCTCAGAATAGCTGGAATATTTTGCCGCTTTCTAGTTCACTTCCTTCTTTTCTCCTTCTTGTACTATTGTTGTTCATCTTTGTTACTGTCATCTGAGTTACCTTTATTTATTCATGGAAAACTGGCTCTTGCTACATTGTCTTCGTCTCTTTTATTGGTTTATTTCACTTCAACATACATTTCCCATTCAGTGCCTGAAGTTCTCAGATACTTCATCTAACCTCCAGCAATCTTTACTTCCATATCTCCTTCCAGTCTTCTGCTACCTGTATGTAGTTACTCATTCCATGATCACAGTCTAGACCTTGTCATCACCAGCTACCTTACTACAAATGTCTCGTCCTCTGTTCCCTTCCAGCTACTGCTTCGGTCAATATTTTGCTCCCTGTTACAGTGAAATTTTTAAGAGTTGTCTATACATTAAATATCCTATCCTCATTTTTAAAAAGTCAGGTTTATTGGGGGTATAAATTAAATATATCAAAATTTACTGTTTTAGGTGTACAGTTTGTCAAGTGAGCTTTGACATAACGTATACTATCATGCAGCCACCACCACATTTGAGATAGACAACATTGCCTTCACAAAAAGGAACTTCACAAAAAGTTCCTGTGTGTCTCTTTGTAGTCAGTCACTTCCCCAATTCCTAGTCGCTGCAACTACTTATCCAATTTCTTTCTCTTTAGTTTTACCTTTTCAGAATAATATAGTGTATAGACTTTTGAATCTGACTTCTTTCACTTGGCTTAGCTTTTGAGATTTATCCATGTTGTTGCATGTATCAATAATTTGTCCACTTTAATTTTTATTACTGAGTAGTATTCTGTTTGTGTATAGGTTTTTCAGTGGACATATTGCCTTATTTCTCTTGGCAAATACCTAGGAATGGCCAGACGCGGTGGCTCGTGCCTGTAATCCCAGCACTTTGGGAGGCTGAGGTGGGTGGATCAATTGAGATCAGGAATTTGAGACCAGCCTGGCCAATATGGTGTAGTAGAAACTCCGTCTCTACTAAAAATATAAAAGTTAGCCAGGTGTGGTAGCACATGTCTGTAATCCCAGCTACTCGGGAGGCTGAGGCAGGAGAATCACTTGAACCCGGGAGGCAGAGGTTGCAGTGAGTCAAGATGGTGCCAGTGCACTCCGTTCTGGGTGACAGAATGAGACTGTATCTCAAAAACAAAAAACAAAAACAACCCCTAGGAATGGGTTTGTTGAGTGATAAGGCAATTATATGTTTAACTCTATAAGAAAGTACCGAACTGTTTTTCCAAAGTGGCTGTACCATTTTGTATCCCAGTAGTATATGAGAGTTCTGGTTGCCCTGCATTCTTGGCAGCTGTTGGTATCATCAGTTTTTTCTTCTTTCTTTTTTTAATTTTAGACACTCTAGAAGGTGTATTATGGTGTTTCACTGTGATTTTAACATGCATTTCTCTAATGACTAATGATATTTATCATCTTTTTGTGTGCTTATTTGCACCCCCATGTTTCTTCTTCAGTGAGAGATCTGTTAAAATCTCTTCCTGATTTTTTATGGCTGGTTTGTTTCATTTTTTGAGCTTTGGGGGTTCTTTATAGCTCCAGATGCAACTCCTTTATCAGTTATTTCTTTTGCAAAGACAGTCTGTGGCATGTTTTTGTATTCTCCTGTCTTTGAAAGACAGAAGTTTTAATTTTGATGAAACTTGTTTATTGAATTTTTTTTTCCTTTTGTAGTTTGTACGTCTTGTGTACTATCTGAGAAATCTTGACCTAATCCTATGTCAGTGAGACTTTTCTTCTATGTTTTCTTCTAGACCAGGGTTTCTCAACCTTGGCACTATTGACATTTTGGGTTGCATAATTCTTGTAGGGGGCTGTCCTGTGTATCCTAAGATGTTTAACAGCATTCCTGGCCTCTTCCCACTAGATACCAGTAATAGTCCCCCAAGTTGTAACCATCCAGAATGTTTTCTGACATTGCCAAATGTTCCATAGTTGAAGGGAGACGTGTGTCAAAATCTCTCCCAACTGAGAACTGCTTTTTCAGAAGTTTTATAGTTTTAGGTTTTACATTTATGTCTAAGATCCATTTTGAGTTGGTTTTTGTATATGGTGTGAAGGAAGCATTCAAGCTGTATTTTCTTACATACAAATATGTAATTGTTATTCCAGCACCATTTGCTATATTTTTTCCAGTGGATTTCTTGATATCTTTGTAAAAAAATTAATTGACCTTATTTATGTGGGTCTATTTCTGCACACTATTCCATTGATTTACATATATATCCTCATGCCAATATTACACTCTTAGTAACTATACTGTCTTAAAATCAGGTTGTGTGAGTTTTCGTTCCTCTTTTTAAGAATTGATTATTTTAGATCTTGGAATTTCTATATAAATTTTAGAATTAGCTTGCCCAATTTATATTTTAAAGCCTGCTGGAATTTTTTATTAAGATTTCATTGAGTCTATAAGTCAATTTAAAGAGAATTTTGACATCTTAATAATATTGAATTTTCTAATCCATAAACATGACAGTTCTTTTAGTTTATTATTTCTCTTTAATGTCTTCATCAATGTTTTGCTGTCTTCAGTGTGCCAATCTTACACGTTTTGTTAGACTTACTGGTAGTTTTAGAAATTTCTATTTCCCCTTCCTGAGTCCAAGTGATCTCATTGTTCAGTTCCCACCTATGAGTGAGAACATGCGGTGTTTGGTTTTCTGTTCTTGTGATAGTTTGCTAAGAATGATGGTTTCCAGCTGCATCCATGTCCCTACAAAGGACACAAACTTATCCTTTTTTATGGCTGCATAGTATTCCATGGTGTATATGTGCCACATTTTCTTAATCCAATCTGTCACTGATGGACATTTGGGTTGATTCCAAGTCTTTGCTACACCGGGGCCTATCATGGGGAGGGGGTAGAGGGGAGGGATTGCATTGGGAGTTATACCTGATGTAAATGATGAGTTGATGGGTGCAGCACACCAACATGGCACAAGTATACATATGTAACAAACCTGCACGTTATGCACATGTACCCTACAACTTAAAGTATAATAATAATAAATAAATTTAAAAAAATAATAAAAAAAATAAAAGTAAAAAAAAAAAAAAAGAGTTACTGCCTTGACAGGAAGATTGTAAAAATTGTAAAAAGACAAATAAATAAATAAAAGTGTCAAAAAAAAAAAAAAAAAAGAAGGCCTTGGACGGTAACTCTCCCCTTTAGCATTTGTTGTAGCTTTTTAATTAATAGTCTAAAGTCAATAAGAAAATATTTGAAAACAGGCCAATAAAAAATCTTTTTGTCTTAAAAAAAAAAAAAAAGAAATTTCTATTTCCTATTATTCATTATGAGTGTATAGAAGTATAATTGACTTTTTGTATTGACCTTGTGTCCTATGACCTTGCTAATCTCACTTACTAGTTTTAGTAGCTTTTTAAAAAATATATATTCTTTAGGAGTTTCTATGCAGAGTTGTATCAACTGTGTTTTGTTTTTTCCTTTTAAATAGATTTGTCATTTCTTTTTTCCTTTTTTCCTTTTTTTTTTTTTGCTTTATTACACTGGCTAGGATCTGCCTGTTCTTCTACTTGATCTACTTTGTGTTCTGACCCCAACCATTTGAAAGCAAGTATCACCAGCAATATTTATGTAGCTGAATACAGTGAATACTTTTCTGTCCTCATCTTAGGTATAATAAATAGCATTTGACACTATTATTAATCATTACATAACTTCTTTAAGTTATTTCCTTTCTTGGGTTCTCCTGGTTTTCTTTCTACTCATCTGGCTGTTCTCTCTCAGTATCCTTTGCTGCTTTATCTTCCTTTGTTAAACCTTAGAATCAGAATTTGTAAGCTGTGGACTCAAATGTGGTTTGCAGAAACCAATTTTTTTTTTTTTTGGCACAATGTTTTAACACTTTTGAAATAGAATACTTTAAAGTGAACAAGCAGTGCATAGTTAGCCACAAATCCCATTACTCTCCAATTCCAGGATGGATTACTCCATTTGTCTTACCCCCATACCCCTATACACATTGAGTTTTTAACCTCTGCTTGAAACGTTGGAATGTTTGTGGTCTCATCCAGATCCAGGACTTTAAATACATCTGCATACTGATAAATCTCAAAGATGTATCTCAAACTTTTACTTCTCCTGCAAAATTTGTTTGTATTTGTCAGAATGCTTATATGTTGTCCCTCCCCACATCTGTCAAAAATATTTAGAGATTTGTTGGCCTTTTTATATTGATTTAAAAGGTATAACACAAAGAATATTTGATGATTGAAATGTAGCAAGAAAATACATAATGCAGAAAGTAAAAAAAGGTTGAACAGATTATTTTAAAAATTCAGTTTATAATGGGAAATTATAAGAATATGTTTGCATAGGAGAGGAATGATTCAGTAATGAGAGAAAAATGGATGAAGGAAAGTGGGAGAATCACATAGGAAGGAAATAACTGAAAAAAATTGGAAGGAGATGGGAAGGGCTTTGAGAGGTAGAGCGACTTTTTTTTTTTTTTTTTTTTTCAAGTCATAAGATAGAAATCTGGTAATGGGGGCTGTAGATCTGTGGTTGAAGACAAGGGAGTTCCTCTCTCGTGCTGTACACTTATTGAAGGTCATCAGTTGAAAAATAGGAACATTCGATAGTTCTGAGGAGAGAAGGTATGAAATCGCAACTCACCAGGAAAATGTAGTAGGATTTCCAGGCAATACTGAGTGCCCTTCAGGTTTAGTGACATCAATTTAAAGACTGGCTTAGTCAGTGTGGGATGTGATTTCTCCAGCAATGTGCTGCTGATTGGATTCACGCAAGGGGACGGTTCCATCAGTGTTAACTTTTGCTAAGCAAATAGGATAATGGGAGAAAAAGGCAAGAAAGTTAAGGGTGTTTGCAAAGCAGTGATTATAAGGATGACTGAACTCTCAGAGGGGCAAAGATGGAAATACAGATAAGAAAGGAATAAAGACAAGTATAAATGTGATAAGATAGTTGTCTCCATAAAGTTAAAAAATTATTGCAGTAGAGGAACTGGAGAGTAAGTGATCTGTGGAGATCAGAGGATGGGCAGGAAAACTAATGGATACATCTGTCACTATTAGGGAGGAGTAAACTATGGGATACAGGCTCAAACCATGGTTAGAGAGGCTAAGAAGATGAGTCAGGGGACCAGTGATTTTTGCTTTAGTGAGTCACAAAATGATTGGAATTCTCCTGCTTTAAAACCTTTTGTTGGCTCACTAACCTATCCCCTATAGAATGGAGTGCCCTCAAAATAAAAAATGTAAAATTTAATCATTCTCGTATTCCTTTTATTTTCAAGTATCAGAAAGGCGAAAAGCATGTTTCCAGTAGCAATTTGATGTTATAGAGCTGATTAATTTATTCAGTGTAGAAGGGATTGAGGTATTTTGGAATGTCAAAAGTCTGCTATTCCATAAGTGTAGTGTTAATATTTTAGAATATTTCTCTCTAAATTTTTTTCTTTGCATGTATTTGTATAACTGATATTATGTAGTGGATAGTGGGTATCTTTTTTCTTAAACTTGCTATATGAACATTTTATTAATGAATTTTAAATATTGGAAATGCCTCTTCAAAGACAAAAGTCTTGTTAGAAAATGTTTGTGAAAATATTTGTAAATTGTAATGCATTTTCTTTTTATGGATTCTGGGCCACCTGGGAATTAAAAGATTCCAATATTCTCTTAGAAACCTTTGAGTTGATCAAGGAAGAAGAGTCCAGTAGTGGAATACTTACAAAATAATGAAAATACATTATATATCTAAAGTTGCTATCAATATAGTGCCACTTTCTCATGTTTTTATTTAAATAAATAAAGCAAATTGAATGAATTAATTATTTAACCAAAGATTTTAGATAAAGAATGAAAAACTTGTAATCCCAGCACTTTGGGAGGCCAAGACAGGGAAATTGCTTGAGTCTGGGAGTTCCAGACAAGCCTGGGCAACATAGTGAGACCCCTGTCTCTACAAAAAGTTTTAAAAAATTAACTGAGTGCCTGCCAGTAGTCCCAGCTACTCAGGAGACTGAGGATGACAGGATCACTTGAACTTGGAGGCAGAGGTTGCAGTGAGCCGAGATTGTGCCACTGTATTCTGGCCTGGTTGACAGAGCAAGACCCTGTCTCACACACACAAAAAAAGAAAAATTGCAAATGGAGGAAACATGGTAAATAGGAAAACAAGTTATAAAATATAATACAGTTGTTAAATTCAAGAAATAGAGAAAAAATAGATATATTCCTAATAAATACAGTTAAGAAAAAAAAAATCTCAATGAAATAGACTTTCTACAAAACTATCAGTATTTTATAGAGGTAGACTAGGATTACTAAGGAGGAAATTGAGAAAATTATGATAGTACCAGCTATCAAAAAGGTTTTTGGAACTAATAGATTCACTGATAAATCTTTTAAATTTTTAAAGAAAATTGAAGTTGCTTATATAAAATAAATACTGAACAATGTTATGAAACAAGAATATGAGGGCATTCTAAAATACTGATTAATCTTAGTTATGACCATATATGTGTGAAAATGTTAAAGAATATGCTAGCAAACATTTAAACGTCTGCTCTACCACTACTGTGTAAGAAATGTGAACATGTTTCAATATAAAGAAATTTATTGACTTGGGAGGCTGAGGTGGGAAGCTCAAGTGCTTGAGCCCAGAGTTTGAGTCCAGCCTGGGCAACATAGCAACAACCTGTCTAAAAAATAAAAATAAAAAAAATGTTGCCATCCTTTATCAGGTTTAATTGGGGAAAAAGATGCTATAATGTAGTTTGAGCTAATTTAGTGTTCATTTCTAATCAAATTATTTGAAAATGAAAATACTTTCATATCATGATAGAATATACTAACTGGTATTAAATCCAAAAGGAAATTACCTTTTAAACTTGTCACCATTAGTATTTAATTTGACTTTAATTCAGCATTGTTATTTAGTGTGATCTGTAGATTGGTGCCAGTCCATGATTTGCTTGTTACTGGTCTGTCAAGAGATAAGTATAGAAATTGAGAGGAAGTGTTTAGAAACTTTTATAGTAGTTTGATAGAGTAATTTCATCTTTTTTTAGACCTAGAAATCAAACATTTGGGCTGGTGTTTTATATCTTGGGCTTATATTAAGACTTTTAAATTTCATTTTTCTAGTTATTTTTACTAGTTTTAAAAATTAGCTTATTTGTCATTAATTTTTGTTAACATTTTAGTAAAGTGTCAGTCTGTGATGAATTGGAAGTAGGAGAAACTGGTCTTTCCCCATAAGTAGTCTGAGAAGCAGTTCTGTGAATCTTGCCACTAATTTAAGAGTAAATAGTTGGAGGAGACAAATGTATCACATTCATGGGTGATATAATAATGTTATATATTGAGAAGAGCCAGGGATCCTTTAGAAACTAGTAGAGCTATAAAAATTCAGTCAAGTGAATTCCCAACTTAAAGCTGGAGTGAATACTTCAGCTTTAGGTTTGGAATATTTTTTTCAGTTTTATTATTATTTTATTATTATCGAGTTGTAAAATATTATGTAGAACCAAATCTATTGATTTAATGATGAGACCTAACAAAAAATATAGTGGAAATGCCAGTGATTCTTCCACATTTCAAGAGATGTGTAGTAGGACCCACGAATCGGCCCAGCCCTCGCATGCACCATGTTTGGCCCCTTCTAGCGTTGCCGCCGTGAAGCAAGTGGCTCAACAGCTCTGGCTGAAGGCCGGACTCAACCATGTAAATGTTTCCCAGGCAGCTGCAGACTTGAAACAATTCTGTCTGCAGATTGCTCAACATGACTCTCTGCTGACTGGAGTATCTTCAAGTACAAATTCCTTCAGACCCCAGAAAGTCTGTTCCTTTTTGTAGTAAAATGAACCTTTCAAAGGTTTCCCAAGCCACTTCTCATGATACAGTGAATATTCAAAAGAGAGCTACATTTGAAGCCTGTACAAAAGCTTATCCCTGGAACACATGTGCCATAATATACAAACTTCTACTTTTGTCAGTCCTTAATATCTACCTTTCTGAATTTTCATGAATTTCTGTTTCACAAGGGTAATTGTTTTGTATACGCTGGCAGTGGCATACAATGAAACTTAGTATCCAAGATTTTTTTGTATTAAAGAAAGAGATGTGTAATAATGGGAAGAGGTCTAAAATGTGGTTAATATTGTGAGAAACAGAACAGCTTTACATTTTCTAAACTTTGATGAGAATGTCATTAAATAGGAAGCTACGTGATACATGAGTGGACATTTTAATCTAAATATTAATATGTATGGTAACTCAGTTAATGACTTAGCATGTTTTCCTTTAAAATTTTTGTAGAAAACAGAATCTTGGCATTGTCTTCCTCAAGAAATGGACCCTTCCCAAGCCTTGGATACATCCCAGACCAGGTTTAATGTGAGAAGAGAAGATACTGAAGTGTCAGACTTCCCCTCTCTGGAGGAGGGTGTATTGACCCAATCAGAAAATCAAGTAAAGGAACCCAACAGAGATCTCTTCTGTTCTCCTTTGCTAGGTAATGCCTCTTTATTTTAACTAGTAGTAATACCTCACATTTGTAAGTTTTGCGGGGACTGCAAGTGTTAACTTTACCCTTTTTGAGTGAAGGAGCTCTGTAGAGACCTACTCAAAGGGGTAAGCTTATTTCTGTTTTTTTAGTTTGTTTGTTTTTGTTTTTTTTACTGGTTAGCTGATCTAGTTATATTAAGTGTGCAGTTGCCTCTCATTTTGTCACATCCTGTTGCTCACAGAAGGCAGAAAGGTGATAACTGTCTACTGTGTGTACCTCCTCAGTCTTGAATTTGCAGAGTTTTTGGGATGAATAATATATTATACTTTGGTTCTCTCAGCAGTGGAGACTCCATGATCCCCCCCCAAAAAAACAAAAAACAAATGTTCATATTTACCTTTTTTGATTTTTAGAATTAATTAAGGCATGTGTTATTATCCTCAGCTTTCAAACCAAAAGTTGACATAAAGAGGAGTGGCTTGTCTGAGGTAGATCTTGCTGCTTTCCTCATAGAACTGATTTATTAGCTCTTTATAAAAGATAAACTTTAAGTACTTTTAAAACCATTAAGGGATTCAATCATGAAGATGGTTTTATAGTTTTGTAAAGAAGCATGAATAGGACTTAATTCAGCAAGTTATTTGCAAACATAAACTAATGCTATCCAAATTAAGATATTAGTGCCAACATACTCTATGATGTGAATTATTAAAGTCAATTTTAGGTCCACATTTTAAGAAGGACGTTGACAAAATTAGAGTACCTTTGTGGGAGGAGATGACTATCTTTTGATAGACAAAAGAGAAGACTTTGCTATGGTCAAATATTTGAAGGGCTGTTATGCTAAAGAGGAAGCAACTTAGTTTTTATTCATTCATGTAACAAATATCTAAGTGCCTCCTGTGTGTTTGATGCTAGGGATATAAAGATGAAAGCTACCTCCTCTTGTGGGAAGGCAATCCAGTAAACAGAAAATAACAGTACCATGGGATTTGTATTATAATGGTGTAGAGCAGGATCTGCAAACTATAGCTTATAGGCCAAGTCTTGATTTTGTACCTTCCATCTGCTAAGAATGATTTTTGCATTTTTAAAGGATTGTAAAAACAAACAACCATAGTATATGTGACAGATTATATATGACCAACAAAACCGAAAATATTTACCATCTGACCTTTCATAAAAAAATGTTTGCTAACTCCTAGTCTAGAGTTTAAAATGAATACATAACTTAAAGGGAAACTGTTTTTCAAATTGATATAAAAAAGAACTTTCTAATAGTCAAAACTATTTAATAGTAGAAAAGGCTATATAACGACAACAAAAAGTGAGCTTCATGTCACTGCAAAATGTCTAGCAAAATTCTGTATTAGGATTTTAGCACTGGGGAGGAGATTGTACTTTGTGACCTAAAATGTTTTCTAATGTAAAGTTTTGTAACTCTGGCTTCTCATTTACTATAGATGGGGCAGAACATTTTAAATTATTGGAGTAGGTTCCTGGATCTGATAGGCAGAGGAAATTTTATCATTGCTGTTTTGTTATGCATAAGTACTAACTGTGATAATTAGGCTTTCACCAATGGCAAATGTCATTGATGATGGCTGGTGCCAGAATGGTTAGATACCTCAAAAAAAAAGGGATCCAAGCTAGTAACAGATGTCCATACTTGAGGAAACAAGAAGCGGTTGAAAGCTGAAAGAAAAAGGCATGGCAAGTAACATACACCACCTTCCCATCTCACACACACACACAAATAATGTTGTACACTTGAGAATCATTAACTCTTCAGCTTTGGCCTGCTCCTTTAGCAAATACTTTTTCCGATTTACCTGATTTAGCTGTCCAACTCCACCCTGAAATATTCTTAAATATTTAAGAAGATGCTGAAATGCTGCTTATAACTTACTTGTGACTTACTATTCCTTACTCATACCTAAATAGCTATTTTAGGTACTGAGGATTTCTGTGGGTTCTGAAACCTGGTTAGGGATATCTCTAATTTTTTTTTAGAAAAGACTCTCAGGTTCTTTAAATACGCAGCCTACAGTTAACTGGAAATAGTAAATTTGCTTTACTTGCCCAAAGGTCCCCCTTATAGCATTAGCTCTAGTGTATTTGGGGACTTTGTTAAAAACTCTTCATGATTTTTAGAGGGGTGAAGGACTGTTATGGAGGTTTAAGACTGCTTCTCTGTGCCAAGACCAAAGAGGAACTATACCAATTGTTCCTTGGTGGCAAAAGTTGTTATTATATATCAGTTTCTCACTTTAATTCATTCAGTAAGTAAATAACTCTCTTTTGAGTACCTATTAAGTGTAGCAGGTACTTTGCTAGGCACTGAGGTTATAGCTATGGATAAAGTAGACACAGTTGACAGTTTATATGGGAAGTGGATCGACGAAAGATTAAAACAAGAGGGTGATGAATTATATGGAAGGTGTGCAGGGTATATGAGCAGTGACAGTACGCGTTTTGACCAAGTGAAGGACAGATGACAACATGGTGAGCTCTGTGAACTCTAGGTTTTCGGTAATTTCAGAACAGGGGAAACAGTGGTGTGAGAGAGGAGTCCTCACTTTGTACACAGTGTTACAGGCATTCTGAAATCAAGAGAGTATACTGATTAAAATAAGAATGATTTAAGTCAACATTCAGGAAATCACAAGAATTTTTTTTTTTAATTTTTTCATTAAAGCAGCAGTTCAAACTTTTTGGGTAACAGGATTCTTTTATGCATTTAAAAATCACTGACAACTCCAAAGAGCTTTTGTTTATTTGGGTTATTGATATTTCCCATATTAGAAATTAAAACTGAAACATTTAAAATTTATTAATTCATTGAAAAAGTATATATTTTATAAAACATAACTTTTCTAATACAAAAATGTTTAGCAATATGGTCATGTTTTACTTAAACAATTCTATAATGTCTGACATAATAGAAGACAGCAAAATTCTCATGTCTTGTTTCTCTATTCAGTCTGTTGCCGTATCATACATTCTGTAGCTTCTGGAAAATGTCACTGTATCTTTTTGAGAGAATGGGAGTGAATAAGGCAAATGATATCTTAATATTATTTTGAATAAAATTTCAACAGTAGGTACCTCCTAAGAGTGTCTTAGGGCCAAGGAGCTCCTGTGCTATACTTTGACATAACAGGTGTAGTCTGTATTATGTAAGATGGGAAAAAACACTAATAATAGTTCAGAACATTTGCTAAAAGTTGAAATGCTTGGGTTCAAATCTCACTGTGGCATTTCAGCTACTTGAATGCGGACAAGTTACTTAATGCTTTATAAGTTTTGTAATCATGTTTCCTCACCGATAAGATATGTATAATAATACCTATCTTTCAAGGTTGTCATGAGGATTAAATGAAATATTGTGTGTTAAGCACCTCGACTTTGTCAGGCTCTCAATAAATGGTAGCTGCTACTGCTGTTGCTTTTATATTATTATTCTAATGCTTGTAGAATTCTCCATATGGCAGCATATGTAGGTGCTTTAAAGTATTACATACGTAAGTAAATAATCATTTTCAGCATTACTCAGCATTTTGATATTTGAAACTTTGCAGTCATACAAGATAGCTTTGCTTCTCCTGATTTGCCTTTGCTGACCTGTTTGACACAAGACCAAGAATTTGCGTCTGATTCTTTATTTCATCAAAGTGAACTAAGTTTTGCACCTCTGAGGTAGGATGATTTATTTGCATGTAACCTTTCTCCTTTCTTGTTCTATGTTGTTACTAATATTAGTGACTTCAGGCTAAGGTGGTACTTTGAGGTGGGGCTTAGATACTCTTAGGACACACTCTGAAGGTAACAAAGTCTTGTACTAGGACTTGATGCATATTAATTTGGCAGAGTAACGTGTAGAGATGAACTAGACGACAGTAGTTTATTTAAAAATAATTCCTAATGTATTCAGGCATTTCAGGCATATTTTAATTTAGAAGACACACTGGATTTTCCTTCTCATAAACCTCCCCATCTGCTGCTCATCATCTCTCTCCTCCCTGTCACCCTTATTCTGCAAAAAGCATTTATTTCTAGGTCACTAACTTGTTTGGCACTCTCATTTTGTTCAGCTGTTATTGAATGAGACTAGTTAGCTCTCCTTACCTTATAGGAGATGTGAGTATGAAGTAAGAAGATTTTTATGAACAGACTTATCCAAATTAACAGATACTCCAAATTCATGTCCTTTAGAATAGTCATAATGGGAGAAAAGTCTGGAATTTTCAAAACATATTTGGAATTATTCAAGAATATGTTTTCCTCTTCTAGAACTGAAAAGAAAACCCACCTTAAATTAAAAACTATAGATGTTTAGAAAGTAAAAAGTAACCTCTGTCCTTATATATTACCTTATAGCACTTTTATGAAAAGTGATCTGTACACATTTTTAGATCATCAACTAATGATTAAGTTACTGTTGTGTTTTGGGAATAGATCACTTCTTGAGTGGTTTCTTTCTCTCTCTTTTTTTTTTTTTAATCTATCTAGATGGAGTCTTGCTCTGTTGCCCAGGCTGGAGTGCAGTGGTGCCATCATGGCTCACTGTAACCTCTAACTTCTAGGCTCAAGCAATCCTCCTGCCTTAGCCTTCACAATAGCTAGTACAACAGGCATGTGCCACCATGCCCAGCCAATTTTTAATTTTTTTGTAGAGATAGGGTCTTGCCATATTGCCACGGCTTGTCTGGAACTCCTGGGCTTCAGGTGATCCAAAGTGCTAGGATCACAGGTGTGAGCCATTGTGCCTGGCCTTGCATAGTTTTCAAGAGCACAATAAATGATGACTAGTAAAAAAATTAATGCAGGTTAAATGAAAAATCATGGTGGGCATCATTATGAAAATCACATTCTGTGTCTATTGTTTTAGGAGAAGCCTGAGGTAATATCAGGGTTGTAGGGTGGTAGTTCACCTTTTGGTTAAAAAGAATTTTTTTGTTCTGTCATTAACCATCTTAAAGGAGTCTGAAATTAGGAGAGCTTTGTTTTTCAATGCACTTTTCAAATAAACTTGATTTTAGTGACATATGTATTTTCGTATTAGTACTTAAAAATTAAATGTTTTTAATGTGTTATTTATTTATTTTTAACTGTATATTTTCAGGGGAATTCCTGATAAGTCTGAAGATACTGAATGGTCTTCTCGACCATCGGAAGTTAGTGAAGCTTTATTCCAGGCTACTGCAGAAGTAGCTTCAGACTTAGCAAGCAGTTGCTTTAGTGTATCTCAGCACCCACTTATAGGGAGCACAACTGTTGGGTCTCAGTGCCCTTTTTTACCTTCTGAACAAGGGAATAATGAAGAGACTATTTCGTCTGTTGATGAACTGAAAATTCCCAAAGACTGTGATAGTTATGATGATCTTTGTTCATATATGTCATGGAAGACACGAAAAGATACACAGCAGCCTGAAACCAATTTAGCTGATAAAGATCAAGTTTCAGTTACAAGTTTATCTGACATAACCGATGAAAACATAGCTACTGAAAGAAGTGACCATTTTGATGCTGCTTATTCATATGGGCAGTATTGGAAACAGGAAGCTTCACCTAAGCAGGCAGAAACATATTTAACCAGTAAGTACCCTGATTCTTTTTCAGATTCATCTGACACAATTGATAAAAATAAAATTTCCAAGGGAAGTTACAGTTTTAGTGTCCCCTTTTCCTATGTGCCATGGAACAAAGAGGGAACTTTGCACCACCCAGAAACATGTGTAATCAGTAAGGACTGTGTTTCCTTTCCATGTGAAGTTGCTGCTCATTATGATAATAAAATGTCATATTCTTTCTTGTGTTGTTTGTTGGAAAGAAGAGGAACAGGGGTTCCCTTGACTTCTGATAGTCATTATTTTGAGAATGTTTATTTAAGGGCTCCAGCTGAGATTGAGGTGAAACAAAAGACGGATTCTTTGGAGGGTTATGAAGGAAATGAAGAAGGTTTACAGAAAGAATCATCTCAATGTTTTGAACTAACAGAGACTAGAAATAATTTATCTTCAGAAGTGCAACCCAGATCCTCAGGAATAAAGTGTATTAGGAATGTTATAGCTCCTGATAATTCTGTAAAAGTTTCAGAAACACATGTACTCTCCAGGGAACATGATACCTCTAAAATGGAGGCTTCTGGTGGTCCTCTTCAGACTGTTACATCCAACTTGGATGAGACATCAGAACAACTGTATTTTCAAGAGGAAAGAAACCAAAAGGGAACTTCTCTTTTTGGTGAAAAAAACATTGATGCTACTGAAAATATAGCCTTTGAGGCAGTTATTGCCTCTATTGAGCCTTCTAAGAAAGAGAGTACAGTAAATGACATCCAAGCTGACATCAATAAATATTTAACAGATGACAGCCAAGAGAGAGAACCAAAAAATCCAGATCTTTCTCCATTAAATTATAAAGATGAAAACTCTTTATTTGATAGGCTTAAACATACATGCTATCAGTCTACTCCTGGGGTGTTTGAACCAGCAGCTTCAAAACCATTGTTGCATATAAAGGATGATAATGATAGCTTCCTATACTGGCATCCAAATTTAAAATCACCCCCTAATGCTGTTCAGAAAATGTTCATTAAGCCACTTTGTGTTATTCCAGAGCTTAAGTCATCTGCTTCTTTGAGTGAAAAATCTTACAACCAGACTGTTGGTCTTGGCAAAACACAGTCCACTTTATTTCAGTGTGATATAAGCAATGAACCATTTCTTCCCTTTGGGAAGATAAAGTCTGTTCCTTCTCTTGACCTTGCAGAGAAGGTAGGATCTTCAGATGTTATTTATCATGTGAAAGTATTAACTTCAGATTCTTTGGTTTTACAAGATTTAAAGCAGCCAACCTTTGAAGAAGTTGCAGATTACTCAGACTTTAATTTGGGTAAGGATGTTAACTATAGTAATACCATTAAAGGTCCACCTGCAGCTATAGGAAGCAGCTTTTCAGCAAACTTGGTGGCATGTGATGCAAAGTCACAAGGTGCTTTTACCATTGACCAGTGATGCATCATTAATTGCAGTCGCCCAAGAGACATTGCTGAAAGCTGATATAGGCCAAGGTGAAATTCCTTGGCCTGTGGGAGCTGAGTCTAGTTTTATTATACATACAATTATGCAAAATGACTCCTATTTTGTAGAGGGCCTGCAGGGGAAGGCTGAGTCTGACATCATTACTCTGGATGGCCTAAATGAAAACGCTGTTGTGTGCGGTGAAAGAATTACTGAACTACAAAGAAAGGTGAGACACAATAAAATGATAGTTGTAAGAAACATGGCCTTTTTCAGTATTGTTTCAGGAAATGGTATTGTTTGTGTTTATTTTACTTTTTACTGTTTCCTGGGTACATGACCAATGTGATTTGACTGGTGAGTACGTTGAGCTAGCAGCTTTAGAGAATTTTCATGATGATCTAGAGATGCATGACAGTTCCCTGCACTGGCAGCCTACTTTACAGCTACCATCTGAGAAGGAAAGCAATTTTGAAAAGCCCGTAAGTTTTTCTATGTGACATTTTTTCTGGGCGGGGAGAGGAATATTTTACTTGAAAAAATTTCAAATTTTATTTGAAAATATTTTATTTGAAAAATTATATCTTTCATTACCAGCTTGTAACTTGTACCTGTTCTGTATCTGATATCCAGGAATATGTTCCATTAGAGGTTGGTATAAAAGAAATGTTTATGTTTCGTAGACTGTAAGACTTAGTTCTGGGGTGTCTTGGAAAAGGCCATCCCCTGGGACTCCAGGCCTTTCATACTGAGGCAGCCTAACTCTTCCTAGTTGTGTCAGCAATAGTCTTTAGACAGTGTTAAGATTAGAGTTATTCATGGGAACATTCAGAAGCTTGTACTTTGAATGTTTCCCTCTGGTCTTCAATGTACAAGCCTTGAAACAGTCCCTGGAATATTTAAGTATTTCTTTTTAGAAGCTCCTGAAAGACTTGACTTCAGAGGTGTCTTGAAAGTTTTAAGACCTATGTTTGACCAGGAAGGATAATGAAGTGCTTAATGTCCAAACTGACCAGTGCCTCTCCAAAGGGAAGTATCTCCTTCCCAAATGAGCAACACACTAATGTATATACGTGTCCCTTCCCTCTCTCTATTTATATCATTATTACCATTGTGTGTATACTAGAAACTGGCAGCTCTAAGGTGTCATAAAAATTTTATGTCAGCCTTTTTTTTTTTTTTTTTTTTTTTTAAGTTCTGGGGCACGTGTGTAGAATGTGCAGGTTTGTTACATAGGTGTACACGTGCCATGGTGGTTTGCTGTACCCATCAACCTGTCATCTACATTAGGTATTTCTCCTAATGCTATCCCTCCCCTAACCCCCTACCCGCAGACAGGCCCCAGTGTGTGATGTTCCCCTCCCTGTGTCATTCTTTTATAGAAGGCTTTTATTTGCTTGGATCTTTGGATCCCTTGGCATTAATGTTCCTCTGGTCCTGTTGAATGAATATCCTCTTTTGTTGTCTGGTACTGTAAGTCCCAAGGTGGGCCCTACTTCCTTGTGATATATCCTCATATCCTGTTATTAAATAGTTAGATAAAATAGTGATGTACTTAATGTTATTTCTCTTTTCCTGTTTTCCTATGTATAAGATTGATATATTTTTGTAAAGCTCTATTAGTTTGGGTTACACCCACATTTAGACCTTTAGGTTCAGATTGTTGGTAGAAAATGAACAAAGATACTATGATGAACTTTTATTTATAATTTATTACATTTATTAAAATTTTTTTAACACAGAATCACTAGGTTAGTTTTATTTTCTTCAGTATTCTAAACTAGGCATTCTTTAATTTTAATCTGATAACAGTGGGGATGAAAATGATAGTTAACACTTTGTGCTCAAGTACTGTGCTAAGAGGTTACATGTATGTATCAATTCATTTTTGTCCTCTGTCAATTCTGTCAAATAGAATTGTTAGAGATTATTATCATCCCTATTTTACTATTGAGACTTAGAGGATTTAAGAACTTGCTTATCATTATTCAGCAATTGGGGGACCCAGTGTTTGAAACTAACCATGTCTATGTACTTAACCACCATACCATAAACTGTCCCCCGTCCCCCCACCCCAGAATTTTAACTATTCTTGATGAAACTAAGGTTAAGATTTTGCGTTATTTTGGCAAGAGTAGAGGTTTTGAAGGAGATTGCCTAAAGTTGCATTCAATAACAATGAGAAACAAAGTAACAACTCTTAAAGTGTTCTAAATTTTTAATACTACTTTTGTGACTTATATCAACCTTTCATGTAGATAAAATGTATTTTAAAAATAAAGATATATAGGTTCAGTTAATGTGCAGAGACTAGCTTTGACCACTGCTCCAAATTTTAATCTGTCCTTAAATATAGCCTGAAGTATAATCTTTCAATCTAAGGAAGATGCTATTATTCCCTATATTGTCTTTCAGTTGTAGCTCTATCTGTCTTAGTCTTAGATCTAGGAGTTATTTAATGTCAATATCAGAAAAGCAAGGAGCCAGATGTGGTAGTACTTTTTCCGTGTGGCTTAGCTTGCTTTCAGGGGCTTGCTTACTCCTTGGTTGCTTCCTTACACTCCTCATCTTTGTCACAGAAGAGTCATTCATACTTACTTTTTTATCTACTCATCATAAATGATTATTTGGGTATCCACGTATGTATGATGCAGCTCGGAACTGTGAAAAGAACAGAGATTGGGAGTCAAAATCCAGTTCAGTTACTTTGTTAGCCTTGTGTCTTGAGCAAATGACTTTGGAGCAGATCACTTTCCTGATCTGCATAAGGAAATAGGAATAGTAATAATCAACCTCATATATTGTACTATTAAATGGGGTAAGTTATATAGCATTTATATAGTTCCTGGTTGTTAGTTCTCTTCACTTAGCTGAAACAAGACTATTAGAGTCTCTGGTGGTTTCCTTCTTTCTATTGTTATTTTGTTTTTCTTTCTCCTTGTTCTTGGTAGCAGCACATAATTAATATGCTTTTTTTTTTTTTTTTTTTGAGACAGAGTTTTGCTCTTGTCATCCAGGCTGGAGTGCAATGGCACGATCTCAGCTCACTGCACCCTCAGCCTCCTAGGTTTAAGCAGTTCTCCTGCGGCAGCCTCCCAGGTAGCTGGGATTACAGGCGCCTGCCACCATGCCTGAATAATTTTTTGTATTTTTAGTAGAGATGGGGGTTTCCTGCCATGTTGGCCAGAGCTAGTCTCAAACTCTGATCTCCAGGTGAATCCCACCTGTCTCGGCCTCGAGGTGGGATTACAGGTGTGAGCCACCGCGCCAGGCCTAATATGCTATTTTAGTACCTCTTGTTTTGGCCATTTAACTCTAAAAATTATTTAAGATTTAAGCCTTAGATTTCTTTCCTCTTCTTACCCCCCACCTTTGGAGACCTAGTTGCCTATCTCTGTGTGGATGATTATCACCTCTGTTTTTATACCCTAATATTTGTCTAATTTATTTTGCATCTTTTCTTGTGAACATTGTCATCACCCCAAATTCAACTTGCCCTATAGCAAAATAACTCGTATTTTTCCTAAAATTAGACTCACTTGTAGAGTTTCTGAGTTTTTATGAAAGGTATTAGTATTTTTCTGGTTTCTTGGTCATCTTTCATTCTTTCTTCATTGTTGATTAAACATTGGGAAGATAAACTAATCTTGATTTCTTTTTCTTCTGGTTCTTTCCATTTTCAATTAGCAATGAAGATCTGCTGGTTTCTTAAATAAATACTTCTCATATTTTTCATTTTACATTTTCTTTTGTATTACCTACTTTTTTTTTTTTTTGAGACGGAGTCTCCTGCTGTTGCCCAGACTGGAGTGCAGTGGCGTGATCTCAGCTCACTGCAAGCTCCACCTCCCGGGTTCACGCCATTCTCCTGCCTCAGCCTCCTGAGTAGCTTGAACTACAGGTGCCCGCCACCACGCCCAGCTAATTTTTTGGATTTTTAGTAGAGACGGGGTTTCACTGTGTTAACCAGGATAGTCTCGATCTCCTGACCTTGTGATCTGCCCGCCTCCGCCTCCCAAAGTGCTGGGATTACAGGTGTGAGCCACCGTGCCTGGCCGGTATTACCTACTTTAATAGTTCTGTATTTTGAAACTTTAACATAATGAAATTTTTTTGACGTCAAGCTTGCAATCAAAATTTTTCTTTATTTCTGTGTTTGAAAGCTGTAGAAGAAAAACTGCTATAAAGTATAAACACACACTCTCTCACAAGTGTCTATATATTATGTATGGTCATGCCACACTGTGATAGTTAATTGCAGACTGCATATATGATGGTAGTCCCATAAGATTAAAATACTGTATTTTTACTGTACCTTTCCTATGTTTAGATATGTTTAGATACACAAATACCGTTGTTTTACAGTTGCCTACAGTATTTAGAACAGTAACATGCTGATAGGTTTGTAGCCTGGAAGCAGTAGGCTAGACCACTAGCCTAGGTGCGTAGTAGGCTACACAGTAGTAGGTTTGTGTATGTCACTCTGTGATGTTTGCAGAACAGCAAAATTGCCTAACAACACATTTCTCAGAACATATCCACATCATTAAGTGATACATGACTGCATATTATATATATGCATATATCTTTATGTATATTTATGTGTATTTATATATGTGTGTGTATATATATAGGCTGTACTTCAAAAAAGTTTCCTGTAGGAGTGAGGTAATTGAAAACTGGGAACTTTGTGCTATGTGGAGAACAGGGCTTCTTAGCAGCATTATCATTTTGAGTTGGATAATTTTTTGTTATGGCGGGAGGCGTGTTTCCTGCTTATTTTAGAATGTTTTGCAGAGTCCATCCCTGGCCTCTATTCACTAGATACTAGTAACATCCTCTCCCATCACAAGTTATGACAGCAAAAAATGTTTCCAGGCATTGTCAAATGTCCCTTGATGGGTACAAAATCTTCACCAGTCGAAAAGCACTGGTCTAGAGAAACCTGTATGGGCAGTAGATGTAGATATAGAAATAGATATGGAATATTCATTTCCACACTTCACACGGCTTCCTAAGAATGTTCATTACTACACAATGAAAAATTGATGAAAGAGGATAGAAAAATTCATGCTTGTATACATTTTTAGACTTCATCCTGAGAAGATATGACTGAAATAATCTTTTTAGGGAAATAAAGACAACCTAAAATTGATATATATTTTTATGTGAGGGTGCACTGTGAATTTGGTGAAAAGTTGTACATGTTTAGGTATTAATGTCACCAATGTTGGTTTCTAATTTCTTTTCTAGCAAGGACTTGTGACCTGATGAAACATTAGGAACTTATTTTTGAGCAGTTAACCTTTACTTCACTACCAATTTATAGTCTCCATTACTTTTGTTTTAAGAAGTTTGAGGACTTATGGTTGTTGGCAACTGATCACAGTTATAGTTCTTTGATACTCTCATTTTCCTTCTAAACATTTGTGAGTTTCTAGAAAATATTCCTGTTTCTTTTTCCTTCTTACTCTTTCTTGCCCACAGTGCACCTCTCTACCTTAAAAAGAAATACCTGAGCTTGTCAAGAATAATCCCATGGTTCAAATTCTGCAATGATCATAAGGCGCAAACTTCTGAGTAACAACACTTCTAGGCATACTATCTATAATATTTTATGTAAACAGATTTCTAAGCCCTCAGGATGATTTATAGAGTCTTCTCAGAGTTGATCCAACAAGATATGACCTATATATGAATTCAGAAGGTTTGAGATTATGATCTTAAGTAACTAGTGTAACTTCTCAGTGTTCATCTTTATAAAAATGAGGGATTATTTTTAGCAGATGAAGTTTGAAATTAATATCTTATTTCCTTCATTTCTTCATAGGTGGGTCATTCTAATCTGGGCATTAATGAGTCTTTTTCATTTTTATTGCCTTCATTTGTTCCACATAAGCTAACAAGAGAGTCGGAATATCACTCTTCAGATCTCAGAATGTTGAGAATGTCTCCTGACACTGTGCCAAAGGCTCCTAAACATTTAAAAGCAGGTATGTAGAAAAAGGAGATGGTAAATGTCCTAGTTATGGATACCTTGTGAAAAAAATATTTTATTAGGTCTAATTTTTTTATTTTTTAATATCTGTAATAATTATACTTCAGATTAGATGTGTTTAGAAATCCTGTCTTAGTCTCTTCAGACTGCTATTACAAAAATATCTTAATACTTTAACTGTGGCTTATAAACAACAGAAATTTGTTTCTTGCAGTTCTAGAGGCTGGCAATTCCAAGATCAAGTGCTGGCAGATTCCGTGTCTTCTGAGGGACTGTTTGCCATAGATGACATGTTCCTCTGTGCCCTGCTGTGGTGGAAGGGGCAAGGGGTTTCTCTGGAATCATTTTTATAATGGGCACTAATCCCAAACATGAGGCCTGTGTCCTCATGATCTAATTACTTCCCAAAAGCCCTGCCTCCTAATTTCATCACCTTGGGGATTAGGATTTCAACCTGTACTTTTCAGGGGGGCCACAAACATTCAGACCATCACAAATCCGCTGATCTTTTATTAGAGGAGTCATTTGGTTTTTCATTGCATTCTACATGACAATATTTAGAACTGAATTATATGGAGGAGTCTGATGTTAGAATCTGTTTATTCCTTTGTGTGACTTGAAGGGAAAAAGGAATTGATTGAGCCCAAGATGACAAGAGTGGATGCAAATAAGTTTGTAGAGAGGAAATTGAGAGAAATCAGTTTTGAGGTAAAAGCAAGATTATCTGCTGAGGGAGGTGAGTAGTGGTGAAAGTAGGTTAGAGGCTTTGAGGAGAGTGGTTTGGTGAAGACTTATAGTTCGTGTTGAAGTGAATTTGAGATGGAGCTGACCAAGGGAAAGTAAAAGGATTGGAGGGCAATTCTGAGAAGTCAGCTCAGGTTAGTGATAATGATTTTATAATGTTGTCAGCCTGTACAGAATCTCTGATTTATTTTTCCTGCTAACACTCAGGAATGGAGATGATGAATTACAGTATCGATCCTTGGTTCAGGAATACATTGAATGGGTATGGTAGAGAAGAGTTGATCACCTATTGGTTTCAGCTTACATAGGGAAAGAGAAGCCAGAAGAGTTGTTATTCTAGGAGAAAATAGAAGGACCAGAGATTTGTTTATGATGTTGATTAGATGAGGTGGGAATAAGTTATTGAGAGCACTAGAAGAATAGGCAATTTTTGGTTAGATTGAATAAGTAGATTTAAATGAGGAACAGTTTGAAGAGTGATGAAATCCATTAAATAGCCCTGGGATTGGATGGTAGAAATTGAATAATAATTACTGGAGTAAATAAAATTTTGGGTCAGGTACAGTGTCTCAAGCTTGTAATCTCAGTACTTTGGGAGACTGAGGTGGCAGGTTCACTTGGAAGAGTTTGGAAAGGATTGGTATTAACTGTTTTTGAATAGAAATTACTGTGAAACTACCTGGGCTGTTCTTGTAGGAAGTTTTTAAATTACTAATTTCATCTCTTTCCTTGCCATAAGTCTATTTAGATTTTACATTTTTCATGAATCAGCTTTTGCAATTTGTGTCTTAAATAGAACTTGTCCATTTAGCTAGGCTGTCTGTTACATATATCTGTTCATAGTATTCCCATGTAATCCCTTTCATGTCAGTAAGGTTAGCTACAATGCCCTCTCTTTCATTCCTGATTTTAGTAACTTAAGTTTTCCCCTTCTTTTTTTCTCCCTTTGGTGAATCTAGTTAAATTTTGTCAATTTTGCTGATTTTTTCAAATAAGCTGGTTTATTTTTTCTAATCTTTATTTTTCTTTTCTGATTTTTGTTTCATTTTTTTTTCATTCTAGTCATTATTTTTCCTTCATTCCGTTTGCTTTGGGTTTAGTTTGCGCTTTTTTTCTGTTTTTTTAAGGTGTACAGTTAGGTTATTGATTTAAGCTCTTTCTTATTATTATTACAAGTATGTGTAAAAATTGATAAATTCCTAACCGCTGTGTTAGCTGCATGCCCGAAGTTTTGGCTTATTATATTTTTGTTTTAGTTCATCTAAACTTATTTTCTAGTTTACATTGTGATTTTTCTGCATTTACCCTTTGGTTATTTAGGAATGTGTTGTTTAATTTCCTTCTGTTATTATGTTTCACCTGATTCCATTTTGGTTGGAAAACATACTTTGTATGATTTGTCTTTTTAAGTTTTATTGAGGCTTATTTTATGTTTTAACATGTAGTTTATTCTGTAGAATGTGCAGTTTGTACTTGAGAAGAATGTGTATTCTGCTGTTGTTAGGTGGTGTGTTCTATAGATGTCTCTCAGCTCTATTGGGTTGGGTTTAGGTGTTCAAGTCTTCTGTTTCCTTGTTGGTCTTCTGACTGTTTTCTCCATTTTCAAAAGGAGGGTATTGAAGTCTTCAACTCTTATTGTTTGTCTTTCTCCCTTTTTTTCTCTCAGATTTGCTTCACGTATTTTGACATTATGATGTTAGATCCATGTATTTTTATAATTGTTATATATTCCTGATGAATTGACCTTTTTTTTTTTTTTGGAGACAGTCTTGTTCTGTTGCCCAGGCTGAAATGCAGTGCATGGCTTACTGCAACCTCTGCCTCCTGGGTTCCAGTGACTCTTGTGCCTCAGCCTCCTGAGTAGCTGGGACTGTAGGCGTGTGCCATCACGTCCGACTAATTAGAATTGACCTTTTAATTGTTATAAATTGTTCCTCCTTATTCTGAGTAACTTTTTTTTTGTTTTAAAGTCTGTTTGTCTTAGGTTAGAATAGACACTTCAGCTCTTATGGTTGCTGTTTGTATGGTTTATCTTTTAAAATCACTCTACTTTCAACCTATTTGTATTTTTTAAATAAAAAATGATGTATCTGCTGTAAAGAGCATATAGTTAAATCTTGGGTTTTTAATTATAAAATTCTACCTAATTATTTTTGCCTTGTGATATGATTATTTAATCTGTTTGCATTTAATGTCATTATTGATGTGATTGGATTCACATTTTCTGGCTTACATTTGGTTTTTCATGTGTCTTGTGTCTTTTTTCTTCTCTGTTCCTCTTTAATTATTGCATGAAGTGAATATTTTCTAGTATGACACTTTCAGTTTAATTTTTTAAATGATTTTCTAGGTGGTTTTTTTTTTTAAGTTATATTCTTAGTGGTTACTCTGGGGCTTATAATATTTATCTTATCAGAATATACTTCTGATTTATACTAACTTAATTCTAGTGTGATACAGAAACTTTACTCCTATATAGCTCTATTCCCTCTTTTTTTTTTTTTTTTTGGTGTCTTTATTATACATACTACTCACACACATGTTAAATGCCTTTAAGGTTTTTTTTGTTTGTTTTTTGTTTTGTTTTTTTTTTTAGTTGGGGACTTGCTCTGTTGCCCAGGTTGGATTGCAGTGGCATGATCATAGCTCACTCTAACCTGGGCTCAAGTGATCCTCCTGCCTCAGTCTCCTCTGTCGTGAGGACCATAGGTGTGTACCACTACACTGAGCTAATTTTTTAAAAAAATTTTTTTGTAGAGATGGGATCTCACTACATTATTGGTCTCGAATTCCTGGGCTCAAGCAGTCCTCCCACCTTGGCCTCTCAAAGTGCTGGGATTATACATGTAAGCCACCATGCCCAGCTGCTTTATGTATTTTCAAATTGCTTTTAAAATCAGTTAAGAGAATACAGGAAATGAAGCATATCTTTTTGTAGTTACCAATGTAATTATTTTTACTAGCACTATTTGTTTTGTTATGAAAATGTTACTACTATCTGGTGTTACTTGTTTTTCAGCCTTTGGAACTTTCTATATTCTTGTAAGGTGGATCTGCAAGTTCCCTGTTTTTGTGTATCTGGCATGTTTTTATTTCATCTTTTTGAGAGATAGTTTTGCTGGGGTTGGAATTCTTGGTTGACAGTCTTTTTCTTTTTTCTTTTTTTTTTTTTTTTTTTGAGACAGAGTCTCGCTCTGTCGCCCAGGCTGGAGTGCAGTGGCCGGATCTCAGCTCACTGCAAGCTCCGCCTCCCGGGTTTACGCCATTCTCCTGCCTCAGCCTCCCGAGTAGCTGGGACTACAGGCGCCCGCCACCTCGCCCGGCTAATTTTTTGTATTTTTTGTAGAGACGGGGTTTCACCGGGTTATCCAGGATGGTCTCGATCTCCTGACCTCGTGATCCACCCGTCTCGGCCTCCCAAAGTGCTGGGATTACAGGCTTGAGCCACCGCGCCCGGCCAACAGTCTTTTTCTTTTCAGCACTTTGAATATGCCTCTTCACTATCTTCTGGCCTCCATAGTTTTGGATGAGAAGTCAGCTATTACCTTATTCATGTTCTCTCGTGTGTAATTTGTTTTCTCTTGTTGCTTCCAAGATACATTCTTTGTCTTTCACTTCAGTATCTTGGTTATAATATATCTCCCTGTGGATCTCTGTGCTTATTCTACTTTGAGCTCACTGAACTTGTCAGATGTATAGTTAATATCTTTTATCTAATTTGGGAAGTTTTCAGCCATCATTTCTTTGAGGATTTTTTCTGCTTCTTTCTCATTTTTCCCCAGTTATCTCTTGCATCGCAATCCACATATATCAGCACCCTTAATCTTGTCTCACTGGTCTCTAAGCCTTTGTTTGTTTTTCTTCATTCTTTTTTCTGTCTTTTCTTCAGTTTGCATAATCTCTATTCATTTATCTTGATGTTTGCTGATTTTTTTCTTCTGTCTGTCCATATCTACTGTTGAGCCTCTAGTGAATTTTTCACTTCAGTTACTGTACTTTTCAGCCTTAGAATTTCCATTTTGTTATTTTCTAGGTTCTGTCTTTTATTCTGTATTTGATGTGACTTTGCTGTCATACCTACCTTTAATTCTTTAAGCATACTTTTCTTCCCTTTGAACATGTTTATAATAGCTGCTTTTAATTGTTAGTGGCTAAGCCCAATGCGTGGGCCCTCTGAAAGGCAGATTTGCCTATTTTGTTCCCCCTGTGAAGAGGTCACACTTACTTTTGCACGTCTTTTCTGTTGTTCTAAACTGGACATTTTGGATAATATCTTGTTGCAACTCTGGATATTGATCCCTTCTCTGGGCTGGTAATGTTTGATATTTTTGTTGTTTAGTTATTTAGTGTCTGGTTTGGATTAGTTCTTAATTGCTCACCACCAGGATCTTCATTGTTTTCACCAGTGTCCTTAGGCTTGAGCTTTTTATGCTCTGTTTCAAATAAAGTCATTCTCCTTATGGAGATGTGTGGAGTTCTCTGTTCTTATGGCTTGCCTCTCCTGGGCAGAAGCTTTGCGGCACTGCTCTGTATCTGGGGGCAGGTTCTTTAGTCTACTTCTCTTGGAATAACACACCCGTTCTCTATGATTGTGATACTGAAAGGGGTAGTAGTTAGTCCCTGTGCTTAGATTGCCTCTCCTGGAGTGGACCCTCACTCTACCTATGAGCTGGGGTAGGGGTGATTAGAGCTTAGTATTTTCAGCTTGGAATAAATCTTCCACTCTGTAAGTGGGGACTGGGTGCAAGTCGGTTGCTTCTTGTGTTGTTTCTTTTTCTCTTATTAGCAAACATCAACAACCAGTGTTCTTTCTTTGCAGCCTTTCTCCCATGACATTCTGCCTTACCTTATGGTTTATATCTACTGATGTACCCAGGTGTACCATTTTAATTATTTGGTTAAAATGGTACATCTTATTTCTACCAGTAAGATCCTGAGCTCCTCAGTTATCTCTCAGAATAGTATTGTGGTGTATGGGCTGACATTAAGATTTAATATTATACACAGTCTTGACATCTGAAATTGCGAGGTCCTCAAAGGGCCTAACCACAAGTTTACCTGCCAGATATGCCCTCCCCTCTGTGGGAGACGCTTCCTACACAGCCAGTTCTTCTATCAACGAGACCAACTGCCAACTGTATTCTAATTTATCCAAACTTGTTTCCAGTTTATCTTGTAATTTAAACTATTCAAATTATGTTAAGTGTAGCTACTTTACCTGATATGTAAATTATCTTAACTCATACTTTGGAGCCAAATTGAGATGAAGCTCGGCAGTCACTTTCTGCTTGTTATGAAATAGGACCCAGAGGTTTGCCAATAAAAAATAAGAAATCAGGGCAACTAATATCAAGGGACCATTTCAATACAATATGAATCAAACATGGACATAAATATTTCTTTCATTTGCCTCCTCTTCACCCTATTGATGAGGGAGGGATTCCTGGTACTCAGCCTAATAGATTTCCATCCCATGCTAACCTGTGAAATTATTCAAACAAGCCAATCACATCCTCCTACAGAAATAAAAAAAATCACCCTCTCTTCTTGCTGCTGTAAGTCTGCCTCCCATAGTTTCTGTTTACTCGTTCTGTTCACATGTACAACCCCCATGTGGCCCTGCATGACCTGGTATCTTCCCCAGCTGTGAGTATATGTGACTAATAAATACCGTCAGTCTCCTCTGTCCAGTGTTGTATTTAGCCAATCCAGAACCATCAAGCAGGAATCCCTCCCTCATCAACAGGGTGAAGAGGAGGCAAATGAAAGAAATATTTATGTCTATGTTTGATTCATATTGTATTGAAATGGTCCCTTGATATTAGTTGCCCTGATTTCTTATTGGCAAACCTCTGGGTCCTATTTCATAACAAGCAGAAAGTGACTGCCGAGCTTCATCTCAAATTGGCTCCAAAGTATGAGTTAAGATAATTTACATATCAGGTAAAGTAGCTACACTTAACATAATTTGAATAGTTTAAATTACAAGATAAATTGGAAACAAGTTTGGATCTGGATTGTTGAAAAAGAATTGGTGACACCATTAGAAAGTAGGGTAGTCAATTTAGTTTTGGACATACTGAGTTTGATTTGTCAGGAGATCATTTGGTTTGAAGTGTCTTCAAAGCCGATTGAACAAATGGGAAATAGGAAATACAAATTTGGAAGTTCTTAAATAATTCATGATTAAAATTATGCCATAAGAGTAGTTAAGCTTTCTGAAGGAGCATTGGTAGAGAGAAAAGCAAAATGTCAAGGATTAGTACCTCATGGAATACAATAGCAGAAACAGGCCAATAGAAAATACCAAAAAGGACAGATACTTTGTTTAGATTCTTACTCTGATTTAGTTCTTACCTCTTCAGTTTCCATTTCCATTTCTTAGTGCCTTTACCATGTCACACTGGATTTTGTTGCACGTACATTTAGGATTGCTATGTCTTCTTGGTGGATTGATCCTTTATCATTATGTAAGATTCCTCTTTGTCCCTAGTAATTTTCTTTGTTCTGAAGATTATCTTATATAGCCAATCCTACATAATAGTTCTTTTCTTTCTTCTTCTTCCTCTTCTTCTTCTCCCCCTCCTCCTCCTTTTCTTCTTCTTCTTTCTTCTTCCTCCTCCTCCTCTTTCTTCCTCTTCTTCCTTCTTCTTCTTCTTCTTTTTTTTTTTTTTTTTTTAAAAGAGATAAGGTCATCAGCTCACAGCAGCCTTGAATTCCTGGGCTCAAGCAGTCCTTCTGTCTCACCCTCTGAGTAGCTAGGACTATAGATGCACCCTACCATGCCCAGCTAATCTTTTTTTTTTTTTTTTGTAGAGACAAGGTCTTGCTATGTTGCCCAGGCTGGTTTTCAGCTCCTGGCCTTTCAAAGCCTGATCCTCCCATCTTGACTTTCCAAAGTGCTGGGATTACAGGCATAAGCCACTATACCCAGCCTTTTAATCTGTCTTTTAGTTTCAGTCTTCCTATGTCATTGTGTTTGAAGTGAATTTTTTTGTAGACATCATGTAATTGGGTCATTAAAAAAAAAATCCATTCTGCTAATATCTGTATTTTAGTTTGTTTGTTTATTTATTTTGGGATGGAGTCTCGCTCTGTCACCGGGCTGGAGTATAGTGGTGTGACCTCGGCTCACTGCAACCTCTGCCTCCCAGGTTCAAGCGTGTCTCCTTGCCTCAGCCTCCCAAGTAGCTGGGACTACAGGTGCACACCACCATGCCTGGCTAATTTTTGTATTTTTAGTGGGGACAGGCTTTCACCATGTTGGCCAAGATGGTCTCGATCTCTTGACCTTGTGATCCACCCGCCTTGGTCTCCTGAAGTGCTGGGATTATAGGCGTAGTTTGTTTATTTAGATAGTTTATACCTGAAGTTAATATTGATCTATTATGCCTTAAGTCTGCAATTTTATTATTTATTTTCACTTTATTCCTGTTTCTCTTGTCTTGCCTTACTATGGGTTTCATGAACATATTTTAGAATTTCACTTTATTTATTTTTATTGTTTATTTATTTATTAATTTATGAGATGGAGTCTCGCTCTGTCGCCCAGGCTGGAGTGCAGTGGCACGATCTCGGCTCACTGCAAGCTCCATCTCCCGGGTTCACGCCATTCTTCTACCTCAGCCTCCCAATTAGCTGGGATTACAGGTGTGTGCCATCAGGCCCGGCTAATTGTTTTGTATTTTTGGTAGAGATGGGGTTTCACCATGTTGGCCAGCTGGTTTCAAACTCCTGACCTCTAGTGATCCGCCTGCATCAGCCTCCCAAAGTGCTGGGATTATAGGCGTGAGCCACCGAGCCCGGCCCTTGGTGTGGATTTCTTTGGGTTTCCTGTTTGGAGCTGACTTACCTTCTTTAATCTATAAGTTTATGTCTCGTCAAATTTGGAATGTTTTCAGACTTTATTTCTTTGAATTTAACTCATCTTGTTTGCATCATTTGATTGTCTTCTCCCTCTCTATCGCGTTCACACTCTCTCTCTCTCTGTCTCTGTCTCTCTCTCTCTTTCTCGGCTCACTGCAACCTCTGCCTCCTGGGTTCAAGCGATTCTTGTGTCTCAGCCTCCCGCGTAGCTGGAATATTAGGCGTGTACCACCACGCCCAGCTAATTTTTTGTATTTTTAGTAGAGACGGGGTTTCACCATGTTGGCCAGGTTGGTCTTGAACTCCTGACCTTAAGTGATCCACCCGCCTCAGCCTCCCAAAGAGCTGGGATTACAGGCGTGAGCAACCACAGCCAGCCTTGATTGTCTTTTCTCAGTCAATTTGTGATTTTCCTGGTTCTTAGTGGTAAAAACAAATTTTGATTATATCCTGGACATTTTGGATATTATGTTAGGAGACTTTGATTCCTATTTATAATCTTCTGTTTAGCAGGCAGTTGCTCTATTTAGGTTTTCCATGTAGGTTCTGGCCTATTTATGTGGCTGTGATCCCAAAGATAATTTAGTTTTCAGGGTAGTTGCATTCTGGTCTATTTCAGTGGTACCATTGAGGCTCCCACTCAGTCCCTGTTGGTGATGCTTATGTGGGTGGAATGGCCTTCCTCAAGGCCTGCTGCTGCTGTGTGGGAAGGGGGAGATGCTAACCCACAGAGTAGAGAACATTTCCCTGGGCCTGCCCCTGGACCACCTGGTGTCAGTGGGTCACCCACTTGATTCTTGTTGATGGCATTCATGGAGTTAGAAAATGCTTTTCTAGGCCTCCTGATGCATCTAGGTAGGATGCTGGGCCCTGGGATGGAGAACATTTCCTTGAACCTACTCTCTGGGTTTCTCAGTGCTAGTGGACTTCCCATTCAATTTTTGCTAGTGCCACTGGGGAAGGAAAGTGGCTACCTGGGCTGCCTTTTACCACAGGAGAATTAGGAGATGGTGGACCTAGGTCTCTTGTTGCTGGCTAGAGGACAGGGAGATGCCAAATCTGTTGGGACTCTCCACCTGGTTTTTGCTGACACTACAGTTCAGGTGGTGCAAGCTTACCTGTTGCTGCTGGGTTGGAGTAGGGTGTGGGGAAATGGGACTGTCTGCTAAGTCTGCTGGGCTGCCCGTTTCTTGGTCCTTGGGCTATAGACAGCAGGCTTTTCTTGGACTTCTTTCCGCCCTCCTTCCTTCCCTTTCTCCTTCCCACTATTCCTATTCCTATTTCTATTTCTGGCCTTAGTCCAACAGTGTAGGCCTCTCCAGAGTCCAGCCTCAGATATGACAGTTAAAAAGAAAACTGAGAAAGTAATTGCCATGTTGTTCTCCAGTCTGGAGGTCCTTAGCCAGTCTGCCTTTCACTTTCTACCTTTCAGTCTTTATCTGATTGGCTTTTGGTTTCTAGGGAAATGGAGGGAAAAGCAAATTTGTGTCATTTTGTCAGGGAACAGAAGACAACTGGAGTTTCGAAAACTTGACTTCGATGTGCTATTGTCTTTGGTTGTTGGTAGAAATAATCATACAGGGGAAGCGAGGTAAAGGTCTTTCTCAGGCAATATTGAATAAACTCAGGGATCTCAAGCCACAGAATGTGGGGACACCTATGCCATGAAACTTTCCTAACTTTTCTAAAATCTGTAGTCCCCATCCTGAACTATTAATAATAGCTGACATTTATTGCTTGTTCACATTGCTAAGCATTTTACATATTATTATTATAATGTACATTAGTTATATAATACAGGTCGAGCGTCCCGAATCTGAAAATCCGCAATCCAAAATAGTCCAAAATCTGAAACTTTTTGACTGTTGATGTGATATTCAAAGGAATTACTCATTAGCGCATTTTGGATTTCAGATTTTTGGATTAGGTATGCACAGTGTATTCTTTTATCATATTATTATGCCATATTGTTTTATATTTGTATCTGACTTATGATGATGGGCGCTGCTATTATTCTATTTGCTATCTGAGCAAAATGAAACTTAGAGAAATTAAGTGACTTGCCCAGAGTCCCACTTTCTCTAAGAGGATTTTGATAGCTTCATTCCATATTGTTCTCTCTGTTTTTGAAGTTTTGAATGCCTTTATAACTTTACCATAAACATATCACACCATCAGTTTATACAAATTCTTTCTCAAAGAGGGCACCAATTTAATTTCTATTATATACTTAACACAAATCTTGGCGTATGATAAAGGCATGAAAGAGTCTCGATGATTGTTTCCTAACTTAAGAGTTCATCACTTAGTGGTACGGTACTGGCTGCCTCAGCTTGTTTACAGCATCAGGTAGTGACATAGTAGGAAACAATGCTTTGTGCAAGAAAGGATTTTAACTTCTTCCTAGGTAATATCAACACCCAGGGCTTCAGTTATTTTCTATGACTGATGACTTCCAATTGTAGGACTCTATCTAGATATATCTTACACTCCAAATGTTTGTATCTGACTACTATGGAATGTCTTCATTTGGATGTCCCAAAGGCATCTTAATGTCAGAACTTTAAAAATGGAACCAATCATCTCTTTAAACCTACTCTTCCTTCTCTATTTCTTTTCAGGGAATGAGTGTCTACTTATTAGCCAAGCTAGAAACTTGTATTCTTCTTTCCCCCTCATCCCTGCCCAATCACTCAATCCCGTTGCTTCTGACTATCAGACTCCCATTCTCTTTTCTGAATTACTGCATTAGTAATGGAAAACTGATCATCTTCTCTGCCACTCATTTTTTGTATTAAGCGAAACTAGTCTGTTTACAGGGCAGACTTGATAATGTCACTTCCTAGTTTGGAGTTCTTGCTTTCCATTGTTAACCTCAGGGTAAATTCTAAACTCCTTAGTACATAGTAGAAGGTCCCTGCTTACCTTCGTAGCCTTATACTTGCCTCTTTTTTCATAGTGAACTACTGTCATTTCTTCATGATGCTAGACCCTCTTGTCTCCTTGATCTCATAGATGCTATTTTCTCTACTTGGAATGCTTCCCTATTCTTTATATGCCCATTTTTGCCTCATTTCTGGTTTTATCCTTTCATTCTGAGCTTTGCTGTCTTTCAGGAAAATGTTTCTGTTTTTTGCTGTTCACCATGACTCTTTAAGAAAGAGCCAGATACTCCTTATATATGTTACTATAGTGTCCTGTAAACAACCTCCCTAATCACTGCCCTTACACTGAATTTAGTAATTGCTTTTTTTCACTTGTTTCTATCTCCCACAGGACTTTAAGCTCTTTGAGGGTAGAGCTAGGGCTTTGCTAATATATATATTTTTGCACCTGGCCGTGAAAGCTGCTCAATAAGTATCTGTTGAATGACTTAATGAATCGATGAATATTAAATGAATTAATGTGCCTGGGTAGACTGGAGAGGGGTAGAATAAGATGGTAGGTTTTGTATTTTGGCAGGGATCAGTTCTCAAGAAAGTGGATCAAATAAATGTAAGTATCATATTTCATTGACTATATGTCAGTTGTAATGAAAGCCTATGCATTAGTGTCTTATCACTATTTTATTGATCTCTAACATGAGGCTGTGTCTGTATGACTTGAATGGCCTATATGTCTTACTTTATGTTGTTTGGTGGGTATTGGGGTTTGTGTTCCCTGCCTCTAAACCTAATTGATTTTTCTATTAGTTTTCCTGCCATAATTTTTATTGACGCCCAGTCTTTTGTTTAACTTTACTACCTTAGGTTGTTATTTGTTGGGTATCTTCTCCCTTGAAGATGCAAGTTACTCAGGGCAGGGAGGGAACCTGAGTGTGGCTCAGAGTAAGGGAGGACTTTAGTTTGGGGCAGGACTTTGAAGGGTTCTGTTAAAGATGAGGAGCCTAGAAGCAGGATCTGAAATTACATCTTCTCCTGTCCTTGGGTTATATTTACATCCGCTGTGCTAATAAGAGTATCAAAAATTCCTGTTTGAACTGTGATATACTTGTGTTATAGTTTAGTTATGAGAGAATGTAGTTTAAGATGATGAATGTTGAAGTAAACATCTTTGAGTTAGGGGTGCACCTATCAGGGTGGTTTGATGACTGGGCATTATTAGGACTAGGGTATAACCTTCCCAGGGTTATTCTGTTAGGAAGTAGTGTTTGGGATTTGATGTTTGAGTACCGGGTTCATGAACTTTTCATAACACCAGCAGTTCATTAGCTTTTTGAAACCCCTGCCCACTTAGGAATGAGGAAGAGTGTATAACGCACTTAACCTAACAATTCCTGCTTTCACATTGAAAAAGAACTTAGTGATAGCAACAACAAAATTAGGAATTAAATCATAGGCTATAGTGTTAGCTTGTATATGTGATTTTTGTGTTATAAAACAGTGCCCTATTATCTTTTGAAACTAAGCAATTTTATTACATTTAACTTGATTTTGTATTGCAAGTTATTTACATGGCATACATTTATCAACAGGACGACATTAATGAATTATCAGTATGCAGGAACTTTGGAAGGGTTATATTTACATCCGCTGTGCTAATAAGAGTATCAAAAATTCCTGTTTGAACTGTGATATACTTGTGTTATAGTTTAGTTATGAGAGAATATAGTTTAAGATGATGAATGTTGAAGTAAACATCTATGAGTTTACTGAGGGATTAACCAAATACAGCAAAATTAAAATTAGTTATCAATAATTAATAATTAGGAACTTATAAAAATGATATAGTAATTAGAAAGCAAGAATAACAGCAATGATGACAAAGACCCATTTAAAATATCACTGGTGTCTTTTTAAAAACTACATGAATTTGAGTTTACTTCTCTGTACACACAATAGGTGCTTTTGCCAGACTTCTTTTTTAAAAAAACTTTTTTATTTTTAATTTTTATGAGAACATAGTAGGTGTTTATATTTATGGGGTACATGAGATATTTTGACACAAACATACGATATGCAATAATCACATCAAGGTAAATGGTGTATCTGTCACCTCAAGCATTCATTATTTCTTTATGTTGTGAAAAGTACAGTTATACTCTTTTAATTTAAAATGTGTTATAAATAATTGTTGACTGTAGTCACCCTGTTGTACTATATCATATTCTAGAGCTTATTCATTCTAACTACATTTTTGTACCCATTAACCATCCTCCCCACTACCTTCCTAGCCCCATTACAGACTTATTAGTGACTGAATTAGAGGGCTCAAAATTAGAACTATAGTAATTTATTTGTGTGTGCTAGTATTAAAACCCATAATAATTCACTTGGAATGATTACTGATAAGAGGCTCTTAGTCATATGTAAAATGGAAGTATGGAATTGTACCTCATTTTGTCTGTAAGAAATAAAGGGCTCGCTTATTCTTCTTATGCCAGTATATACTTGGGGAAATAAAATTGTACTGTCTTTATCACCTAAGGAAGCCTTCTGTGTTACTAAGCACCTTAGTATGGAGAAGAGTTCTTGAGTAAGTTGTACCCAGTTGTTAGTCTTAATGTTATCTCTAGGAGGCATACAGTTCTGACGAATATACAACTTTGGTATAGTATAGTCTTTTTCTGGCAGCCATGTTCCTCTTCTTGGTCGAAACTTACCTCTTCAACTCACCCCTACTTCTGAAAATGAATCTCCAAAGATTTGATCAGTATATAGTAATATTGTAACACTCACGCTTAGTGTATTCTTCTTTCCCAGGGCTGAGAGAATAATAAGCACTCTAAAAACATACCATTTTTCATCATGAACTCCTTACTTACATAGACATATTTTAAAATTCATAATTTGTGGATTTGTGATCACCATTCTTCTGACAGTTTGACATATATGTCCTTAACTTTATATAGAACTGACAAGAATTCTTCTTTAACATCATGCATCTCCTCCTGCACTTTTAACAGCTTAACCTATAGTTGTTCTTCCAGTTTTCTTTGCTAATCTTTTCCTTTACCCCGAGGTTAAGAAGACCTTATCTTATGTAACCTTCTGGATCCTTCAAGGACCTGGACTGTACATCTTAACTCCTTAGCTATTTATGTCATTTGTCACCATTCATGGTGTCACTAATAATTTGTAATGGCCAAAGGGATGTAAAAACTTTGAGAAATTAGGAAATCATTTAGAAAAACAAGGTTCTGTTTTGTTAATCTGTTTTGGTTTATTAACTTCTTGAGCCTGTTCTGTTTCCTTACAAAAAACTTTTCTTATTTTCTTTAGACCCAGGAGGCAAGAACCTCACAAAATTTTGTAACCCATATTCCTTCTCAAGTTACAGTGCATGTTGCGTTTTTAAATTTTTTACTTTTCTTGAAGAGTTAATACTTGATACTTCTAGTTCTTTACTTTAAAATTCACTCCTCTACCCATTTCATTCTATATTCAGCTCCTTTGGAGCTCGTCAGTAGCCATAGAAAGCCAGTCAGTTGTAGTGGAAAGAGCTCAGAATTTGGATTTAGAGTTCAAGGGTTAAAGTACCAGTTTTTGTCACTTACCCACCTACAATTCTAGAAAAACTATGTATCTTTGCACTTAAAATGTGATCTGAGGACCAATAACATTGGGCATCTCTGGGGAGCTTGTTAGAAATGCAGAATTTCAGGTCCCACCCAGACCTACTGAGTCAGAATCTGCAAGTTAACAAGATCCCAACACTGAGAAGCACTGTTACATGGTCGTCTTTGCAACTCGGTTTCCCTATACGTAAAGTATGGATAATACTTGCTCTATATATCAATCATCTTAACATCATCTGACACATCATATGTTTTACCAATTTATTGTCAGCCTCCTTCTGCTGGAATACAAATAGGCTCTGCGAGGTAGGGATTATTGTCTGTTCATTTATTGCTGTATGTAGAACAGTGCCTAGCACATAATAAGAATTCATGTATTTTGAATGAACAATGAATGAATGGACAGCTTGTCAAATCCTGTCATTTCTGTTGCAGTCACTTACTTTACACTGCTGTTTAAAACTGCTTTCATTTCATATGGAAACGTTCGTTGGATTGTGCAACCCAGATTTTTACATTCCCTTCTCACTCATCTTGAAAACTTTAAAACTGTAAACAACTTGCCATGCCATATGGAATTAAGTTCAAACTCTTCAGAGTAACCTTTAGAGTCTTTTTCAGTTTTATGTACTTAAATATATATACATTATACAGGGTGCATTTGCTGGGAGAGTCCTTCAAACTCACTGCACACATAGCATCCCTGTAGGCCATATTGTACTGCCCCTGTGGGACTTTGGGTGCAAGAGGAACCTGTGAAAATAAGCTGATGATCCTTTGCTGTACCAGGGATCATAAAGTCTTTTGTCTCTGACTGAAGACCTTATGTCTTATGCTAGCCTACAAGACACAATAACAGATTGTAAGTAGGGTGAAATCAAATCCTAGACCCAACAGCATTATCCCATCTCATTGATAATTCTCTAAAAATCCAAGTTTTAAGATCCTTATAATATTTCATCTGCTGGATATACTATTGTTTATAACCATTACTCTGTTGTTGAAGATTTAAAATATTTTTACTTTAGTTTTCTAATTAATATATTTGTGTGCAAATATTTGTCTCCTTTGATGACTGTTTCCTTAGGATTCATTTCTAGGAGCTTTTTAAAGGCTCAAAGCTTGCGTTTTTTCGGCACATAGAATTTAAAATAGAAAATTTTATATAATATTAACAAATCTCTTTTTCTTTAGGAGATGCCTCTAAAGGAGGCATAGTTAAAGTTACTCAATCCAACTTGAAGTCAGGCATCACTACCACTCCTGTTGATTCAGAGATTGGATCTCATTTATCCTTGTCCTTTGAGGACCTGTCTCAGTTGACTGTAAGTTCTCCTCTAGAAACTACTACTGGTCAACACACCAGTACTGTCAACCAAAGGCCATTAGCGGATACTCATCTAACTGAAGAGACTCTGAAAGTCACAGCTATTCCTGAACCAGCTTACCAGAAGACTGCAACACCAACAGTACTCTCTAGTTCCCACTCACACAGGGGGAAGCCCAGTATTTTCTACCAGCAGGGCTTGCCAGACAGTCATCTAACTGAAGAGGCTTTGAAAGTTTTAGCTGCTCCTGGACCAACTGACCAGACAACTGGCATACCAACTCTAACTTCTACTTCCTACTCACATAGAGAGAAGCCTGGTATTTTTTACCAACAAGAGTTACCAGAGAGTAACTTAACTGAAGAGCCTTTGAAAGTTTCAGCTGCTCCTGGCCCAGTGGAGCAGAAAACTGGAATACCTACAGTATCCTCTACATCCCACTCACATGGAGAGGACCTCCTTTTTTTCTATCGACAGACCTTGCCAGATGGTCATCTAACTGATCAGGCTCTGAAAGTTTCAGCTATGTCTGGACCGGCTGACCAGAAGACTGGGACAGCAACAGTACTCTCTACTCCCCACTCACATAGAGAGAAGCCTGGTATTTTTTACCAACAAGAGTTCCCAGATAGTCATCAAACTGAAGAGACTCTTAAAGTTTCGTTCACTCCTGGACCAGCTGACCAGAAGACTGAGATACCAGCAGTACAGTCTAGTTCTTACTCACAGAGAGAAAAGCCTAGTATTTTGTACCCACAGGTGTTAGCAGACAGTCATCTACCTGAAGAGGGTCTGAGCGTTTCAGCTGTTGCTGGACCAGCTGACCAGAAGACTGGCCTACCAACAGTACCCTCTAATGCATACTCACACAGAGAGAAGCTCCGTATTTTCTACGAACAGGCCTTGCTGGACAGCCAACTACCCGAAGAGGTTCTGAAAAATTCAGCTGTTTCTGGACCAGCTGACAGAAAGACGGGGACACCAACTGTAACCTCTACTTCCTCTGTGTCCTCTTCACTTGGAGAAAAGCCTGGTGCTTTCTATCTGCAGACCTTACCCAATAGTCATCTAACTGAAGAGGCTCTGAAAGTATCAGTTGTTCCTGGACCCGGTGATCAGAAGACTGGGATACCCTCAGCACCATCTAGTTTCTACTCACACAGAGAGAAGCCCGTTATTTTTTCCCAGCAGACCCTACCAGACTTTCTTTTCCCTGAAGAAGCTCTGAAGGTTTCAGCTGTTTCTGTATTGGCTGCCCAGAAGACGGGGACACCAACAGTGTCCTCTAATTCTCACTCACATAGCGAGAAATCTAGTATTTTCTACCAGCAAGAGTTGCCAGACAGTGATCTACCTAGAGAATCTCTGAAAATGTCTGCTATTCCTGGACTGACTGACCAGAAGACTGTCCCAACACCAACAGTACCTTCAGGTTCCTTCTCACATAGAGAGAAGCCCAGTATTTTCTATCAGCAGGAATTGCCAGATAGTCATCCAACTGAAAAGGCTGTGAAAGTTTCAACTGGCCCTGGACCAGCTGACCAGAAGACTGAGATACCAACAATACAGTCTAGTTCTTACCCACAGAGGGAGAAGCCTAGTGTTTTTTACCCACAGGTGTTATCAGACAGTCATCTACCTGAAGAGAGTCTGAAAGTTTCAGCCTTCCCTGGACCAGCTGATCAGACGACTGACACACCAGCAGTACCCTCTACTTTCTACTCACAAAGAGAGAAGCCTGGTATTTTCTACCAACAGACCTTGCCAGAGAGTCATCTGCCTAAAGAGGCTCTGAAAATTTCAGTAGCTCCTGGACCAGCAGACCAGAGGACGGGCACACCAACTGTAACCTCAACTTCCTACTCACAATATAGAGAAAAGCCCAGCATTTTCCACCAACAGGCCTTGCCAGGTACTCATATACCTGAAGAGGCTCAGAAAGTTTCAGCTGTTACTGGACTGGGTGACCAGAAGACTTGGATACCAGGAGTACTTTCTACTTTCTACTCACAAAGAGAGAAGCCTGGTATTTTCTATCAACAGACCTTGCCAGGTAGTCATATACCTGAAGAGGCACAGAAAGGTTCAACTGTTCCTGGACCAGCTGACCAGAAGACTGGGACACCAACTCCAACCTCTACTTCCTACTCACACACAGAGAAGCCTGGTATTTTCTACCAACAGGTCTTGCCAGATAATCATCCAACTGAAGAGGCTCTGAATATTTCAGTTGCCTATGAACCAGTTGACCAGACAACTGGCACACCAACTGCAACCTCTACTTCCTACTCACAACATCGAGAGAAGCCCAGCATTTTCTACCAACAGTCGTTGCCAAGTAGTCATCTAACTGAAGAGGCACGGAAAGTTTCAGTGGTTCCTGGACCAGCTGACCAGAAGACTGGGATACCAAGTTTACCCTCTACTTTCTACTCACACACAGAGAAGCCTGGTGTTTTCTACCAACAGGTCTTGCCAGATAATCATCCAACTGAAGAGGCTCTGAATATTTCAGTTGCCTATGAACCAGTTGACCAGACAACTGGCACACCAACTGCAACCTCTACTTCCTACTCACAACATAGAGAGAAGCCCAGCATTTTCTACCAACAGTCGTTGCCAAGTAGTCATCTAACTGAAGAGGCACGGAAAGTTTCATTGGTTCCTGGACCAGCTGACCAGAAGACTGGGACACCAACTAACGCCTACTTTCTACTCACACACAGAGCTGGTGTTTTCTACCAACAGGTCTCTAAGCACATAGTCATCCAACTGAAGAGGCTTCTGAATATTTCAGTTGTCATGAACCAGTTGACCAGACAACTGGCACACCAACTGCAACCTCTACTCCTACTCACAACATCGGTAGGAAGCCCAGCATTTTCTACCAACAGTCATACAAGAAGTCATCTAACTGAAGAGGCGAAGAACGTTTCAGCAGTTCCTGGACCAGCTGACCAGAAGACTGGGACACCAACTTTACCCTCTACTTTCTACTCACACACAGAGAAGCCTGGTGTTTTCTACCAACAGGTCTTGCCACATAGTCATCTACCTGAAGAGGCTTTGAAAGTTTCAGTTGCTCCTGGACCAGTTGACCAAACGATTGGCACACCAACTGTAACCTCTCCTTCCAGCTCATTTGGAGAGAAGCCCATTGTTATCTACAAACAGACCTTTCCAGATGGTCATCTACCTGAAGAGTCTCTGAAAGTTTCAGTTGCTCCTGGACCAGTTGACCAGACAACTGGCTCACCAACTGTAACCTCTCCTTCCTACTCGCAACATAGAGCAAAGCCTGGCAGTTTCTACCAGCCGGCATTGCTAGGTAGTCAAATACCTGAAGAGGCTCTCAGAGTTTCATCTGCTCCTGGACCAGCTGACCAGACAACTGGCATACCAACCATAACCTCTACTTCCTACTCACTTGGAGAGAAGCCCATTATTATCTACAAACAGGCCTTTGCAGATGGTCATCTACCTGAAGAGGCTCTGAAAGTTTCCATTGTTTCTGGACCTACTGAAAGGAAGACTGAGATACCAACAGGACCTTTAGGTTCCAGTGCACTTGGAGAGAAGCCCCTTCCTTTCTACCAGCAGGCTCTGTTAGACAGTCCTCTAAATAAAGAAGTTGTGAAAGTTTCAGCTGCTCCTGGACCAGTTGACCAGAAGACTGAGACAATACCAGTATATTCTACTCCCTACTCAAATAGGGGGAAGCCCGTCATTTTCTACCAACAGACCCTATCAGACAGTCATTTACCTGAAGAAGCTCTGAAAGTTCCACCTGTTCCTGGACCAGATGCCCAGAAGACTGAGACACCATCAGTATCCTCTAGTTTATACTCACATAGAGAGAAGCCCGTTGTCTTCTACCAACAGGCCCTGCCAGACAGTCAGCTAACTAAAGAAACTCTGAAAGTTTCAGCTGTTCCTCAACCAGCTGACCAGAAGACTGGGTTATCTACTGTAACCTCCTCTTTCTATTCACATACAGAGAAGCCTAATACTTCTTACCAACAAGAGTTGCCAGATGGTCATCTAACTGAAAAGGCTCTGAAAGTTTCAGATGTTCCTGGACCAGCTGACCAGAAGAGTGGGTTATCGACAGTAACCTCTACTTCCTACTCACACAGAGAGAAGCCCATTATTTCCTACCAGCAAGAGTTGCCACGTTTTACTGAAGCAGGTTTGAAAATTTTAAGAGTTCCTGGACCAGCTGACCAGAAGACTGGAATAAACGTCCTGTCCTCTAATTCCTACCCACAGAGAGAGCAGTCTGTCATTTCTTATCAGCAGGAGTTGCCAGATCTTACTGAAGTAACTTTGAAAGCAGTAGGGGTTCCTGGGCCTGCTGACCAGAAGACTGGGATACAAATAGCATCCTCTAGTTCCTACTCAAATAGAGAGAAGCCCAGTATTTTTCATCAGCAGGAGTTGCCAGATATTACTGAAGAAACTTTCAATGTTTTTGTTGTTCCTGGACAAGGTGACCAGAAGGCTGAGATACCAACAGTACCTCTAAGTTACTACTCACATAGAGAGAAGCCTAGTGTTATCTCTCAACAGGAGTTGCCAGACAGTCATCTCACAGAAGACGCTCTGAAAGTTTCACCTGTTTCTATACCAGCAGAGCAGAAGACTGGGATACCAATAGGACCGTCTAGTTCCTACTCACATTCACTTAAAGAGAAACTCAAGATTTCAACTGTGCACATACCAGATGACCAGAAAACTGAGTTTCCAGCAGCTACCCTTAGTTCCTACTCACAAACAGAGAAGCCCAAGATTTCAACTGTGATTGGACCAAATGACCAGAAGACTCCATCCCAGACAGCTTTTCATAGTTCCTATTCTCAAACAGTAAAGCCCGATATTTTATTTCAACAGCAGTTGCCAGATAGAGATCAAAGTAAAGGTATTCTAAAGATTTCAGCTGTCCCTGAACTAACTGATGTGAATACTGGAAAACCAATACCTCTCTCTAGTTCTTATTTTCACAGAGAGAAATCAAGTATTTTCAGTCCACAGGAATTGCCAGGTAGACATGTAACTGAAGATGTGCTGAAGATTTCAACAATTCCTGGACCACCTAGTCAGAAAACAGTATTACCAACAGCTCTTCCTAGTTCCTTTTCACACCGAGAGAAACCCGATATTTTCTATCGAAAGGATTCGCCAGATAGACTTCTAACTGAAGATGATCTAAAGATCTCAAGTGCTCTTGGGCAAGCTGATCAAATTACTGGATTACACACAGTTCCCTCTGGTACTTACTCACATGGTGAGAATCACAAGCTTGTTTCAGAACATGTCCAAAGGCTGATAGATAATTTGAATTCTTCTGACTCCAGTGTTAGCTCAAATAATGTGCTTTTAAATTCTCAGGCTGATGACAGAGTTGTAATAAATAAACCAGAATCTGCAGGTTTTAGAGATCTTGGCTCTGAAGAAATCCAGGATGCAGAAAATAGTTCTAAAACTCTTAAGGAAATTCGGACACTTTTGATGGAGGCAGAAAATATAGCACTGAAACGATGCAATTTTCCTGCTCCCCTTGCCCCTTTCAGAGATATTAGTGATATTTCATTTATACAATCTAAGAAGGTGGTTTGCTTCAAAGAACCCTCTTCCACTGATGTATCTAATGGTGATTTGCTTCAGAGACAGCCATTCACAGAGGAAAGCCCAAGCAGCAGGTGCATACAGAAGGATATTGGCACACAGACGAATTTGAAATGCCAGAGAGGCATTGAAAATTGGGAGTTTATTAGTTCAACTACAGTAAGAAGTCCTCTACAGGAAGCAGAGAGCAAAGTCAGTATGGCATTAGAAGAAACTCTTAGGCAATATCAAGCAGCCAAATCTGTAATGAGGTCTGAACCTGAAGGGTGTAGTGGAACCATTGGGAATAAAATTATTATCCCCATGATGACTGTCATAAAAAGTGATTCAAGTAGTGATGCCAGTGATGGAAATGGTTCCTGCTCGTGGGACAGTAATTTACCAGAGTCTTTGGAATCAGTTTCCGATGTTCTTCTAAACTTCTTTCCATATGTTTCACCCAAGACAAGTATAACAGATAGCAGAGAGGAAGAGGGTGTGTCAGAGAGTGAGGATGGTGGGGGTAGCAGTGTAGACTCACTGGCTGCACATGTGAAAAACCTTCTGCAATGTGAATCCTCACTGAATCATGCTAAAGAAATACTCAGAAATGCAGAGGAAGAGGAAAGCCGGGTACGAGCACACGGTAAGAAAAAAGGTTCAGGCTTATAAACGTTATAGCTTAATAATTTGTTTAAAGTTAGATATTTATGATTTGAGGGTGCCTAGCCAATGAAAAATAAAAACAGGATCAGGAAAAAAAAAATTGTTAGAGTGATTATATTTCTTCTTACAATCCATAAAAAGTCTATTTAACCAATAATGTAGTTAAGTTACAGTATTAGTACCAGCCTAAATTTAGGTTCTTGTTTTTAGGAGAAGTAGATTCTGATGTATGGCAGAGAGTAAAGAGGTCGCTTGGCTCCTGAGCTCCTAAAGCTATCATGTTTCCCTAATCCTCCCATTATAGTATCCTTATTGTGAAGGCAGAAAAAGCCTCCAATTTGCTGTGCTCTAAATTGCTTTTTGTCCTAAAACTACATATATTTTCTCTTTCCCTTTTCTAATAAAACTCTTGGTGGTGTTCTCAGACATTTGAAAAAAAATCAATGTATTTTATACTAAAACTTGGATTAGAGGTTTAAAAGAGAATATTTACAAATCTCATTACTTTCTAATAGAATTCCATTAAAAACAAAAATCTGTAAGACAATATGGGGAATATATTTTGGGAGGCAATTTAAAAGCAATTTAGGCCTACCTAGAAATCGTCCCTTGAGGTTAACTTCCTACACTGTTCCTTGCACCTTTTTATTCTAAAAAAAAAACCCTCCGAGTTGTATTTATTACTTTTATAAATTGTAATTGTAGCAGGAACTAAAGGGAGAGGCAAAGGGACTCTTGATTAGAAGGAGGATTAAGATAAACATGATTGAATACCAGATTTAAAGTGGCTTTTTTGTAGAATTATCTATAGAGCATGGCTTAAGAAAATCAGACTTTGCGGTGAAATGATCTCTGTCAAGAATTTCTGATAGGTTGTCATAGTTAAGAAGACATACTAAGTATTGCGGTGGGTATTACATTGCATATATTGATGATCTTCTGTGTTCTTGCAATTGTTGCCAAATTATCACTTTTGCATTGTATTATCTCAAGTGTATGCTTTCTCTCCAGCCTGGAATCTGAAGTTCAATTTAGCACATGATTGTGGATACTCCATTTCAGAATTAAATGAAGATGACAGGAGGAAAGTAGAAGAGATCAAGGCAGAGTTGTTTGGTCATGGGAGAACAACTGACTTGTCCAAGGTATAAAAGAAATCTGGAAATGAAAAAAGTAAATATGAAAGAATGGGTGATGGAATTTGGATCTCTTACTTGGGCATCAGTTGAATTGCTGATAATATTTGGCTAAAGTGTAAGGAGCCTTTTCTGGTTTTGTTTTTGAGACAGTCTTGCTCTGTTGGCCAGGCTGAAGTGCAGCAGTGCAATCCCAGTTCACTGCAGCCTTGAACTCTTAGGCTCAAGGAATCCTCCCACCTCAGCCTCTCAAGTAACTGGGACCACGTGTGTGTACCACCCTGCTTGGCTAATTTTTAAATTTTTGGCAGAGACAGGGTCTCTCTACATTGCCCAGGCTGGTCTTGAACGCTTGGACTCAAGTGATCCTCTTGCCTTCGCCTCCCAAAATGTTGGGATTACAGGCATAAGCCACTGTGCCTAGGTGGGCATCTTAATTTTTCAAAAGTTAAGATGTAAGTATTAGATACTTACAGTCTAGATATGTGAAGTTTTTATTCATTCCAAGTTCATATTTTGAAAAATTTATCTTCTTAGAAAAGTAAGAACTGATTTGCTTGTTTTATCAATATTTTTTAGAACAGAGAAGACTGAATGTCACCGTTATTTTCTCTTGAAAGTGGTATCTTGAAATCTAGATGAAGTCCAGCTATTTTCAAATGTTTATTTTAAATGCTTGAGTACACAGCTATAATAGCTTATATATAAATGACTTTCATTTTAATAGTACATATTTATTTTCCTTCTATTAACTATTTCATATGTAGGAAAGAGTATATATGAATCATTTATGTAAAGAATAGCAGCAAGTAAATAATAATTCCCGCATATTGACTATCCAGGTTGAGAAATAGAACATTACTAAATACTGTTGAAGTTCTTTGTTTCTCCTTTCCCAGTCATATCTTTTTTATTTCTTATTTTGATATATAATGATTTGCCTGCTCTTCAGTATGGTTTTGAACTCTATAGATGGAATCAATAAGATACATATTCTTTTGAGAACTGGGTGTTTCACACAGTCTTAGGGTTTTGAGCTGCTTCTATGTAGATGTACATAGTTTTCATTTATTCCTTATTACTGTACAGTATTTCAGTGTGTGATTACATAATAATTTATTCATTCTGTGGTTAAGACATTTTGTCTGCTATTTTGCTTAATAGGATATAATAATGCCTATCTTAGAGGGTTTTGGTGTGGATTATGTGAGATAATGCCTATAAAATGCTTAGTAGAATATGTGATATCTAGTTAGTACTCAATAACTGGTAGCTATTATTACTATTATTAATCCTGTAAGAATTGATATAGTTATCATACAAGGATTTCATGGCCTGATTCATACAAAGTTTATTAGAAAACTATTCTCCAGTGATATAGTTTATTTGGATTATCTCAGTTTTGGAAAAGTGTTTGAAAAGTACAAATTAGATTGGATTTTAGGTTTTACATATATGCTTGTGAAAAACAAAATTGACAAAATAATAAGAATAGTAAAATGAACAATTGGTTATCTTAGCACCATTTGTATATATTCTGCCAAAGTGAGCACTACCCTAGCATCATTTGTTTAAAAGTACAGTTTTCTCAGTGATTTGTGTTTCCCTATTTTTAAAAATTGTTTTCTTGTGTTCATATTTCCAGATCCCTCAGCATGCAAGTTGCCTTCCTTTGGGTAGACTCTAGTTTGTCTGTGTTTTTCTTAAAATAAGGTGTCCTGAATTAGATGAAACACAATTTCACTTCTGATCTGACCAGCATGAAATATATTTAGTAATTCTCTTTCTGTCAGTGTACTGTGAGATCTTTAATGGTCACAGCATAATTGGGCATTAAAAAAAAACAACCATATACTGCTTTCAAACCTTAAAGCTGTAGGAAAAAAGCAAAACAAAACCAAACCAAAAACCATGAACTGCTGCCAAGATTTCTATTCTCATTTCTTGTATGTATGTAATACTTTTTTTTTTTTTTAATTCTCTTTTTTTGAGACAGAGTCTCATTTTATTGCCCAGGCTGGAGTGCAGTGGCATGATCTCGGCTCACTGCAAACTCCACGTCCCAGCTTCAAGTGATTCTCCTGCCTCAGCCTCCTGGGTAGCTGAGATTACAGCTACGTGAGTGGCGTGTGACACCACGCCCAGATGATTTTTGTGTTTTTAGTAGAGATGGGGTTTCACTATGTTGGCCAGGCTGATCTTGAACTCTTGACCTCAAGTGATGCGCCCACCTCGGCCTCCCAAAGTGCTAGGATTACAGGCGTGAGCCATTACGCCTGGCCCTATATAATACTTTTTAACTCTCCTGTATTTCTTTTTATTGCTTTTATATCAGTGTTCAAGCCTGTTGGAATGATTTTTAATCTAAATTTGGTCATTTATTTTATTAAAATATCCCTTTCAGCTTTGTGCCATTTGTATATTTGATAAGCATTTTTATCCAAATTAGTGATAAAAATGTTCACTAAGGGTTATGGATAAAAAGTCTAAAACTTTCGGCTGGGCGTGGTGGCTCATGCCTATAATCCTAGCACTTTGGGAAGCCGAGGTGGGTGGATCATTTGAGGTCAGGAGTTTGAGACCAGTCTGGCCAACGTTTGAAACCCCGTCTCTACTAAAAATACAAAAATTACCTGGGTGTCATGGTGCATGCCTGAAATAGTAGCTACTCGGGAAGCTGAGGCAGGAGAATTGCCTGAACCTAAGAGGCGGAGATTGCAGTGAGCCAAGATCGTGCCAGTGCACTCCAGCCTAGGCGACAGAGGGAGACTCTCTGTTTCAAAAAAAAAAAAAAAAAACGTCTAAAACTTTTGAATAAAGATTACTCTCACACTTATGGTGAGTACTTCATGATACTGTCATTCATCCATCTCATGTTTCACCATCTTATGATCGACTTTCTTCAGTCTATTAACTGAGTAGTTGCGAAATAGCGTTTGACTAGATATGCCTTGTTCTTAGGGAACCCGTATTGGCCACACTGTGTACAGTTTTGGACCTTTTATTATTATTTTCTTTTTATTTTTATTTTTTGAGACAGAGTCTCGCTCTGCCGCCCAGGCTGGAGTGGTGCAGTGGCGTGATCTCGGCTGACTGCAAGCTCCACCTCCCGGGCTCACGCCATTCTCCTGCCTCAGCCTCCCGAACAGCTGGGACTACAGGCGCCCGCCACCGCGCCCGGCTAATCTTTTTTTTTGTATTTTTAGTAGAGACGGGGTTTCACCGTGGTCTTGATCTCCTGACCTTGTGATCCGCCCGCCTCGGCCTCCCAAAGTGCTGGGATTACAGGCGTGAGCCACCGCGCCCGGCCATATTTTTTTAACTTAAATATATTAGGATTTCCCTTTAAAGCTTCTCTAAAAGGATAATTTTACATAGGTATATAATACCACGTTGTATGAACATAACAATTTATTCACTACCCTACTGTTGAACATTTATTTATTAATTCCAAAAATACATATTGAATGCCTAATATGTGTCATCACTCATCTATAGGCTGAGGACACACCACTGAACAAAATAGACAAACACATCATGAGCTTACATTAAGTGAGAGTATATGAATAACAACCAAACAGGTAAAATAAATGTCAGATGGTGGGATAAGAGCCAGGGAGACAAAGCAGAATGGTCAATGCAGAACCTGAGAAAGAGGTATTGAGTTAAATATCTGAGTAAGGTGAGAAACAAGGCAGTTATGAGTGACAAGAGTATTCCAGACAGAAATAGCATGCACACAGTTGCTGAGGTAGAGTGTGAAAGGAATGGGAGTGTTAAAGGAAAGGGAGGGGTGCTAAAGGAAAGGGAGGAGGCCAGTGTGTTTGAGAGCGAGAGTGAAAGGGAGAAGACTAGATTGTGGAAGGCAATGGTTCTTGACAGGGATAGTAAATGGCTCCCAAAGAGATATTTTGGAAATTTATGTGATTTTTCTTGGGTCATCACTGTAATTGGGGATTGTTTCTGGAATGCAGTAGATAGGTGTCAGGTATGTTACTATTTCTGTAATATACAAGACAGTTCCACACAATGAAGAGTTGTCCCTTGTCACATACAGCTTTTGAATGTCCCTGTAGATATTAATGTTGATGAAAAACCTTTTATAAATTATTTCAGTGTTTGTTATGTTTTAAATGATTTTTTTTAGTATAGGGTGTTTCTTCTGTTTTTTCTTTCTTTCATGACTGACATTTTTGAAGAGTACAAGCTAATTACTTTGCAGATTCCACTCAAATTGAGTTTATCTGCTGTGTTACCATGATTTGATTCAGATTTGATTTTTATGTAGGAAAGCCACAGAAGTGATGGGCTTTTCATGCTTGTCAGGAGACACATTATGTTGATTTGTCTCAATACTTGTAATGTTAACTCGACCACTTAGTTAAGATGGTATCTGCTGGTTTGTGTGTTTTACATATTAATTAATAAGCAGTTAATAAATATTATGAAGAGATTCTTTGAGACTGTAAATATCTCTAGTTTAGGCTCTAGTGTTTATACTTGCCTGAATAATTTATTAATAAAATAGCTTTAATTTGGTGATCGAAAAAAATTCTATCATCACTTCAGCATTCATTCATTGGAATTCTGTGGTAAGTTAAAAGTGTCCCTTCTCCATTTATTTATTTATATCATTATGGGCTCTTGGATTTTTCTTCTCAAAGGGTCACAACCTATCACTATCATTGTTTATTTTTATACTCAAATTACCCCACACTTGCCCATGAGAACCATTTTAAGCTGGTGCCTGTGTGTTTTTCTCATGATCCCATCATTTCATGAGCATTCACCCACTTTCTAAGATAGGAAGATACTCTAGGAATATCTTATATTTTCTTTCTACCAACCCTAGAGCTGTCTGTTTCTCCAAGGGGCCCTGGTTCTTTTTAGCAGAGAATAGCATGTAGAAACTAAGATATGTATGCTTGGTGTGCTTATTGATACTATGATACTGTTGCCTTTATGCCTTTTCAGCAGATGATGTGTATATACATAATTGCACACACAACCCCCTCTCCTCTGTATGCCTGTTTCCTTATCTATTACTTTTATTATAAAATGAAAGCTGTGAGTTTATACTAGTACATCCAGTTCCATTCCAGTACTACAGGGTTATTCTAGCCTTTTTTTCTTTCTTTATTTGTAATTCACTTCTCTGATAGTAAGAAACTTGGCTCCCATTATCCTCCATATATTTAGTTACTTGTTTAAATTCCCTTGTATGTTTCTCCCTCAGCCACTCTGCTCATCATGCCTGCAACAGATTGAATTTCTTTCCCAGCCCCAAATCTCTTTCAACCTACAAGTTTTATATGTAATATAATTATTATTATACCATTCCAGATATTTTTAAATTTCCATTTTGATTTGTTTCAACAGTGAAAGGTGATATATTAGGATAATACCTTCAGTGTGCTGAAAGAAAATAAATTATATCTACCTAGAATTGCGTGTCAGGGAAAATCTGTTTTAAGAATGTGGTAATATAAAAGTGATTTTGGACAATAACAGTTCATTCAACTCTCATTAAAAATTTCTAAGTGGTTACCTCAGACTAAAGGGAAATAATCTAATATGGGAAATTTGTGATATAGGAAATATTAAAGAGCAAAAGATGTGTTAAGTATGTGGATAAATAAAGCTAAATACTTAAGTATATGAAACAAAAATACTAGGACCTTCATGACTGAGATAAAATGTGGCAGAAACTTAAAATATATGACAACAATATCGTACAGGTTTGAAGCTGTATAAATGGAGTTAATCTTTTTCCAAGTTTCTTAACTGGGAAAAAGTTAGGTATTATTTACTTTAGCTTGATAACTATATGTGTTATAATTTCTACGATAACCCTGTCCCCTACATCATACCTTACTACAAAATTAATTTGAGATGGATCATAGACTTTACGTTGAAAAGTAAAATAAAGTTGCTTGAAAATCTCTTCATGATGTTGGGTTAGGCAAAGGTTTCTCAAGAACAAAAATACACTATCCATAAAATAAAGGATTGATAAATTGCTCTTCATGAAAATTAAGAACGTCTGGTAATCAAAAGGCACCATGAAGAGTGAAAAGTCAAGCTACACAGTGGAAGAGGGCATTTCGGATACATATATTTGATAAGGGACATAAATCTAGAATATATAAGGAACTCATGCAAATCCATTTTTCCTACCCAAAGACTTCAATAGGTGTCTCATAAATGAAGATATCCAAGTGGCCAATAAGCATTTGAAAACATTCTCAATATCACTGCCTCTTAGGTAATGCAAATTAACCATAATGAGATACTGCTTCATATCAGAGTAGCTAAAATTAAAAAGAGAACAATACTAAATATTGGTAAAGTTATGAAGCAACTGGAACAGTCATTTATTGCTGATGGGAAGGTAAACTGGTACAAAACTCTTAAAATAATTTACAATTATTTCATAATGGTAAACATATACCTGACCTGGGACACTTCATTACTACTTCTTTTTAGGTGCATACTCAAGAAATATCAGTACCTATGTTCAGTAGAAGACATGGTCAATAACAATTATAGTAGCCTCAAACTGAAAACTATATAAATGTATATCAGGAGTAGAACAGATGAATCAATTATGCTTTATTCATACAGTGAAATCCTGTGTAGCCATAAAAGAGAGCAAACTACTACTGCCTCAACAACTTTGAAAGCTGTCACACATGTTGTGGTTAGCAGAAAAGCGAGACACAAATGAGCCATACTGAATAATTCCATTCGTCTGAAATTCAAAAACTAACCAATGGTGAAAAAAGTGATAAGAATGGTTACCTCTGGTGGAGTCAGGTGTGTGTTATTGACCAGGAAGAGGCACAAGAGGTCTTCTCAGGTATAGGAAGTTTTGTATATCTGGATATGGGCAGTATTTACATTGCTGTCAACACATATAAAAAATAAACTGCCTGACTTCAGATTTGTACACCTTATTAATGATTTATGGTATATTAATTAAAAAGAAACATTGAACAAGAGATACAATTGAAATAGAAAAGGAACTTTAAAAAGGCAACCATTTCTAATCATAGCAAAAACTTTATAAAAAGCATCAAGGTGTAAATCTAACAAGATTTATGAGATGTTTTATTAGAGAATAGTAAAATTTCATTTGAAAGGCTAAGTGCATAGAGAAATAAATTATATTTATTAATAAGACTCTATATCCAGCTGGCACAGACTGCTTCAATGAATCAAGGCAGATGTTTCTTTAAATTTTTTTTATCATGGTAAAATACACATAACACAGAATTTACCTCTTAACTATTTTTAAATGTACAGTTTACTGGTGTTAAGTACATTCATATTGTTGTGCAACCACCACCACTACCATCCATCTCCAAGACTCTTTTCATCTTGTGAAACTGAAACTTTTGCCCATTAAATAGTAACTTCTCGTTCTCTTCCCATCTGCCGCAGGCAACCACCATTTTCCTTTTTGTTTCGTATGATTTTGATTACTCTGAGTACTTCCTATAAATGGAATAATACAATATTTGTCTTTTGGTGACTGGCTTATTTCACTTAGTCGCATGTGGTTCATCCATGTTGTAGCATGTAAGTGAGTCTATAATAGACAGTATATACTTGGAGCATTCTGCCAATCTCTGTCTTTTGATTGGATAATTTATTTGCTTTTAAAGTAATTAATGATAAGGAGGAACCTGCTTCTGTCCTTTTTCTCTTTGTTTTCTACATCAAGGTACAAATTTTATGTTCAGATACAATTCCAAACCACAATGAGGATTTATCTTACTGCCCTCTACCCCACAGAAATGCATTCGTAGGCTCCTAAAGGAAACTCTGTTAGATTGCTTGTTGTCAAAAACTATTGAGATCATTTTGGCCTGTTCCATGCTATGAGAATGAGATTCACGCTGTACCCAAGGATTTACTGATCTCTCTTGGCAGAATACTGTCTCTTCTCCTTCTCTTTTCTGTTTGGTAATAGAAGAAGAGAAGAAAAGTTTGAAGTCAATTCTTTATGTCATTTAGTATATGAACCAATAACTCAACACGTTTAGACAAAAAACCATGAAATAAACTTTACTTATACTCTAAAATAAACCAAACCAAACTACAAAAGTAGTAAGAAGGAAATTATAAAATAAAATCTATCAATTAACTAGAAAACAGAAAAATAGAATTGAGCATTAAAGTCTAGATTTGGACCTTGAAAAAATTCCAAATCAAAAGAAAGCTCTGACTAGCTAGAAGAGGAGAAGGAAAAACATACAATGTTATAAATGAAAAGGAGCATGCCAGATAATACCACTGAGAAAATTTGAAATAATGAGAGAAAATAAAGTATAACTCTTTTCTTGTTAGGTATAAAATTTTCATGAAATGACTGATTTTCTTAGATAATGTAATTAAACAGAAATGTGTAATAGAGTAAACATGACTGAGAGAGGAAAACTTTATTGATCAAACATTTGGCTTCCAAGTAAAGTACCTGACCTAGCTCAATATTAGGTAACATTATGGAGTATTTGCTGGGTGTGATAATGACATTGTGGTTATATGATAAGTGAATTATTTAGGGTTGAAGTGTCAAATCACAGTGTCTTTGTGGAAGGATAAAGCTTTGTGGAGGGATAGGGGAAATTGTTCGACAGTTGTTGAATCTAAGTAGAAGGAATTCACATGTTTATTTTAACATTCTATCAACTTTTTGGTATATTCTTAACAAAAAGAAAAAAACAATGCCTGACTTAGATGTTTATGTGGGTGACTCAAGCTATCAGGTAATGGATAACTCCTGTGCTATATAAAGAGTTCTAATACACTAATAAAAACTTCCTAATTTATTTGAGGACATTAACAAAAACCTCAGAAGACATACCTGAAATTATGAATCTTTCACATCAGTGTGATGTCTCCACTTTTATTTCTAATTTTATTTATTTGAGTCTTCTAGTTTTTTCTTAGTCTAGCTAAATGTTTAACATTGTTTTTACCTTTTCAAAACTAACAGTTTAGTTGATTTCTCCCTGTTTTTCATTTCTGCTCTAATTTTTATTCTTTCATTCTTTCTGCTAACTTTGGGCTTGGTTTTGTTCTTCTTTTTCTAGTTCCTTGAGGTGTAAAGTTGAGTTGCTTATTTGAGATCTTTCTTCCTTTGAAAACAGACAGTTATCATTAGAAACTTCCCTCTTAGTCCTGATTTTGCTTCGTCCCGTAAGTTTTCATTTGTTGTATTTTTGTCTTAAGATATTTTTTAATTTTCCTTGATCTCATCTTTGATCCACTGGTTGTTTAAGAGTGTTGTTGCTCTACCGGTGGGATTTGATTGCATGATGTCTCACAAAAAGTTATCCGCTCCCAGGCATGGGTCCCTCAGCTTCCTGCCTCGGAAGCGCAGCAGCAGGCATCGCGGGAAGGTCAAGAGCTTCCCTAAGGATGACCCGTCTAAGCCGGTCCACCTCACAGCCTTCCTGGGATACAAGGCTGGCATGACCCACATCGTGCGGGAAGTTGACAGGCCAGGATCCAAGGTGAACAAGAAGGAGGTGGTGGAGGCTGTGACTATTGTGGAGACGCCACCCATGGTGGTTGTGGGCATTGTGGGCTACATGGAAACCCCTCGAGGCCTCCGGACCTTCAAGACTGTCTTCGCTGAGCACATCAGTGATGAATGCAAGAGGCATTTCTATAAGAACTGGCATAAATCTAAGAAGAAGGCCTTTACCAAGTACTGCAAGAAATGGCAGGATGAGGATGGCAAGAAGCAGCTGGAGAAGGACTTCAGCAGCATGAAGAAGTACTGCCAAGTCATCTGTGTCATTGCCCACACCCAGATGCACCTGCTTCCTCTGCGCCAGAAGAAGGCCCACCTGATGGAGATCCAGGTGAATGGAGGCACCGTGGCCGAGAAGCTGGACTGGGCCCGTGAGAGGCTCGAGCAGCAGGTACCTGTGAACCAAGTGTTTGGGCAGGATGAGATGATCGACGTCATCAGGGTGACCAAAGGCAAAGGCTACAAAGGCACACCAAGAAGCTGCCCCGCAAGACCCACCGAGGTCTGTGCAAGGTGGCCTGTATTGGGGCATGGCATCCTGCTTGTGTGGCCTTCTCTGTGGCATGTGCTGGGCAGAAAGGCTACCATCACCACACTGAGATCAACAAGAAGATCTTTAAGATTGGCCAGGGCTGCCTTATCACAGACGGCAAGCTGATCAAGAACAATGCTTCCACTGACTATGACCTGCCTGAAAGAGCATCAACCCTCTGGGTGTCTTTGTCCACTATGGTGAAGTGACCAATGACTTTGTCATGCTGAAAGGCTGTGTGGTGGGAACGAAGAAGCGGATGTGCACGCTCCGCAAGTCCTTGCTGGCCCAGATGAAGCAGCGGGCTGTGGAGAAGATTGACCTTAAGTTCATTGACACCACCTTCAAGTTTGGCCATGGCCACTTCCAGACCATGGAAGAGAAGAAAGCATTCATGGGTCCACTCAAGAAAGACCGAATTGCAAAGGAAGAAGGAGCTTAATGCCAGGAGCAGATTTTGCAGCTGGTGGGGTCTCAATAAAAGTTATTTTCCACTGGAAAAAAAAAAAAAGAGTGTGTTGTTAATTACCACATAATTGTGATTTTCCCAGTTTTCCTTCTGTTACTGATTTCTAATTTTAGTCTATTGTGCTTGGGAAAAAAAGCTTGGTATCATTTCAGTCTTCTTAAATTTGTTCAGACTTGTTTTATGACTTAATATGTGATCTTTCCTGGAGAATGTTCTGTGTGCAGTTGAGAAGACTGTGTATTCTGCAACTGTTAGGTGGAATATTCAGTATATGTGTGTTCTATTCATTATTGAAAATGGAGTACTGACATCTTCTATTGTATTGCTATTTTTCCTTTCAGTTCCGTCAGTGTTTGCTTTATATATATATATATATATATATATATATATATATATATATTTTTTTTTTTTTTTTTTTTTTTTTTTTTTTTTTTTTTGAGATGGAGTCTGGCTCTGTTGCCCAGGCTGGAGTGCAGTGGTCGGATCTCAGCTGCCTCACTGTGTGCCTCCGGCCTCCGGTTCACATTTATTCTTCCTGCCTCAGCCTCCCGAGTAGCTGGGAGTACAGGCGCCTGCCACCTCGCCCGGCTAATTTTTTTTTGTATTTTAGTAGAGACGGGGTTTCACCGTGTTAGCCAGGATGGTCTCGATCTCCTGAACTCGTGATCCGCCCATCTCGGCCTCCCAAAGTGCTGGGATTACAGGCTTGAGCCACCGCGCCCGGTCTGCTTTATATATTTAGGTGCTCTGATGTTGAATGTATATATGTTTATACTTGTGTTATCTTCCTGATGAATTGACTCTCTTATCATATGACCTTCTTTGTCTCTTGGGATGGTTTTTTATTTAAAGTCTATATTGTCTGATAGTATGGCCACAACTGTGCTCTTTTGGTTGCTATCTGCATGGAGTATATTTTCCTGTTCCTTCACTCTCAGCCTGTGTGTCCTTAAATCTAAAGTGAGTCTCTTGTAGATAGCATATAGTTGGATCTTATTTTTAAAATTAATTCAGCCACTATATGTCTTTTGATTAGGGAGTTTACTGCATTTACAGTAAATTATTGATAGGGAAAGACTAACTAGTTCCATTTTGTTAATTGTTTTCTTTCTTACAGTTCTTTCGTCCCTTTTCTCCTCTCTTGCTGTCTTCCTTTGTAATTTGTTGATTTTGCTTTGATCCTTCATTTTTTTTTCTTTTTCTTTTGTGTATCTTCTATAGGTATTTTCTTTGTGGTTACCAAAGTCTTACATAAAACAACTTATAGCTACAGCAAAAGCAATTTAAAAAATAGACAAACAGGACTGCATCAAACTAAAAAGCTTTTGCACAGCAAAGGAAACAGTTAAGAGAATGAACTGGTAATCTATGGAATAGGAGAAAATATTTGTAAACCATGTATCTAATGAGGGGTTAATATCCAAAGTATATAAGGAACACCTGCAAATCAACAGCCAAAAGAAAAAAAAGAAAAAAAAAATCCCCAAAACAAAAAACAAATAACCTGGTTAAAACATGGGTAAAAGACTTAAATGAACATTTCTTAAAACATACAAATGTGTAAGGTGCTGTATATGAAGAGATACTCAATATCGCCAGTCATCAGGAAAATGCAAATCAAAACCACAATGACTTACCACTTCATATCTGTTAGGATGGCTGATATCAAAACAAAACAAACTGTAACAGGTGTTGGAGAGGATGTGGAGAAATTAGAACCCTGAACACTGTAGATGGGCGTGTAAAATAGTGTAGCCGTTGTGGAAAATAGTATGGAGATTCCTAAAAAAAAAATAATAGAATTACCATATGATCCCACTTCTGGGTGCATATCCAAAGGAAATGAAATCAGAATCTTGAGGAGATCCCATGTTCACAATAGCATTAATCACAATAGCCAAGATACATAAACAAGATGTATAAACATTGATAGATGAATGGATAAAGAAAATGTAGTATATACATACAATGGAATATTATTCTACCTTAAGGAGGTCTTGGTGTATGTGACAACATGGATGACCCTGTAAGACATAAATAATCCAGTCACAGAAGGACAAATACTGAATGATTTCACTTACGTGAAATATCTAAAAATAGTCAAATTCAGAAAACAGAGAGTAGAATGGTGATTGCCAAGGACTGGGAGGAAGGGGGAATTGGGAATTGATGTTACATAGGTATCACAGGCAAAGCAGGTAGTTCAATATTAGGAAATTTATGAATAAGTTTTTACATTAGTAGATCTAATGGAGAAGTCATAATTCATTAAGCTCCAAAAAGTATTTGGGAATTTAAAAATCTGTAATTAAAAATATTTCTTTAGAAGAATATTTCTTTACAGTAGAATAACACCTCAAATATGATAAAGAATATGTATTTGAAATTTGCAATCAGCATAATAAAGGCAAATACTTTTGTTATGCATATAAAACATTTGTGAGAGAAGTCATATAATGTGGTGGAGTAGGGAACTCTAGGGTTCTTACAAAAACACCTAGTTAGCTTCCAGAAACTATCAGAATTAATTTTTATAGAACTCTGGAATTTAGTTAACATTAAAAAAACAGGAAAAGTAAGGAGCTGTAGCACTGCAGAAAAACACGATGGCACCTTAAATTGCTCACCTACCATTCCTTGTGCCTAGATTAATAATGGCTTTGAAAACAGCAGCTTACACTCATGGTGCAGGCTGTTAGCACCGGAAGGGTTAGTACAGATCTTGCTCTCAAAAGATTGTGATTGTTTTAACCTGTCTGAAGTCTCTGAAGGACCGGTATAGAGCTTCCTTTTGTTTTACACAACTCAGAGCTTTCCGGGGACTGGGGTGGCTTATCCGTCATCACGTGTCAAAAGTATTTAAAAGCCAGAGTATCAACTGTAGAAGTCTGAGTCAGGATAAAAATTAGGACAATGAATAGGTAGACAAAAAGCCAGGAAGGAACAGTTGAAAAGGAGATACAGGGTGGTATAAGGACTTTTAAATGCTTTTGTATATGCTGAGAAATTGAGAATGCTATGTACATGCCTAGGATTGGACAACTCCTTACAGAAGGCTTGAGAAGACCCTAAGCTTTCACCACTAGCTGACCTTCCGGCTCTGCCTCACTAAGTAGGATGTGAAGGTTAAGATAGAGTTGTGAACAGTCTGGCTAAGTTTTCATGAAATGCCGCAACACAGAGCAAAAAGACTGGGACTGGTTTTTTTTCTTTCCTATTACCTTTTTTGTTTCCTTGGCTGCAGGTGTTTAAGGAAACGGTCAAAACAGTAGTTGACCCTGAAGCTAAGTGAGCACAGACTTCACTTCCATGTACAACAAAGAATGTAAACTTTATGAAATAGTCAGTAAACAACACTTACAACAAGCAGTAACAGCAAACTCCAGGGAAGGGGGAGAATTCCAGTATCCAGAGTTGTCACATTATAATATTCAATATGTCCAGTTTTCAACAAATTATAAGGCATGCAAAGAAATAAAGAAGTGTGACTCATTCAGAGGAAAAAAGAGAAATTAGTGAAACTATCCCTGAGGAAGCCCACCTTAAATGTACTCAATGAGCTAAACAAAACCATCAGCAAAGAACTAAAGGGAACCAAGAAAAGGATTTCTCACCAAAAAGAAATATCAACAAAGAGAAATTATAAAAAGGAAACAAATAGAAATTCTGCAGCTGAAAAGTACAGTAACAAAAATTCATTAGAGGGGTTCAATAGCTGATTTGAGTAGTCTGAACAAAGAATCAGTGAACTTGAAGAAAGGTCAGTTGATGTATTCATTTGAGGAGCAGAAAGAGAAAAGAATAAAGAAAATGAACAGGGCTATGGGACATCCCCAAGCATACCAACATATGCATTATGGGATTCTTAGAGGGAAGAGAGAGAGAGACAGAGAGAGAGAGAGCAAAAGGGGCAGAAATAACATTTGAAGAAATAATGGTTGAAAACTTCCCTAATTTGATGAAAAATGAACTCCAAATGGGTTAAACTCAGAGACCCACACCATGACCTATTATAGTCAAATTGTTAAATACTTAGCATAGTTACTGGTTCTATTAGTAGAAATATACTTTCCCTAATGAAGTCAGCTTTAACAGATTTTTTTTAAACAAGTGTTTCCAAAAGCTTATTGATTTTAAGTAAGTTTTGTGTCACATGGTAATATATTTCTTTTATTTGTAGAAAGTAAATTTTTACTTTTTAGTGCTTGTTGACTCTTTGTGTGTGTGTGTGTGTGTCTGTGTATTGGTTTACGTGATGGTGAAGAACTACTTATTTCTTTTTTGGTTTGTTATATGAGGTCTTTGACATTGTTTGTGACAGGGTCTTGCTCCGTCACCCAGGCTGGAGTGTAGTAGCTATATCATAGCTCACTGCAACGTCCGCCTCCCGAGCTCAAGCTGTCTTTCCACCTCAGTCTCTCAAAGTGCTGGTATTACAGGCTTGAGCCACTGCACCTGGCTGATGTGTCATTAAGCTGGACAATGAAAGAATAATATAACCTGATAAAACTCATGTAGATCTGTTGAGAAGAGAGAATTAATTTTAATTGTGAAATAGTCTCTGGAAATTAGTAAAAGACGTATTTTAGCTAACCAGTAATTTCATAACTTTATCTCAGTATAATTTACTGTAATACATAAGGTTTGCCCACTTAAAGTGTATAGTTTGTTTACAGAATTTTACAATAACATAATTTTAGAACTTTGTTGTCATTCTCCCCTCTTCCCCAATTCCCTAGCCCTAGGCAAACACCAGTTCACTTTCTCTCCCTATGGATTTGCCAATTCTGAACATTTTATGTAAATAGAATTGTAATATATGATCTTTTGTGACTGCCTTCTTTTACGTAGCATAATGTTTTCAAGAGTCATTCATGTTATGTTGTAACATGAATCAGTACTTCATCCCTTTTTATTGCCAAATTATATTTCATTGTGTAGATATTTTGTTTACTCATTAGTTGGTAGACATTTGGATTTTCCACTCTGGCCATTGTGAATAGTGCTGCTATGAACATAGTAAGTGTTTATGTGTTAGAGTGGATGTTTCATTTCTCTTGGGTATATACCTAACAGTAGAATTACTGGGACATATGGTAACTCCATGTTTAACATGTTGAGGAACTTCTAAACTTTTTTCTGAAGTAGCTACGCTATTCACATTCCCACAAGCAGTGTATGAGGGTTTCAGTTTCTCCATATCCTTTCCAACATTTGTCATTTTCTGTCTTTTTGATTATAGCCTGATGTTAAGGGTATTTATTGTGATTTTTTACCTAGTTCTAACAACTAATGGTGTTGAACATCTTTTCATGTGATTATTGGTCATTTATCTTTTCTGATGAAATACCTATTCAAATTATTTACCCATTTATAAATTTACCACTTTACAAATTTGTTGAATTGCAAGCATTCTTTTTATATTCTGGATATTAGGCCATTAGCAGATTTATGGACTTACCAATATATTCTCCCATTCTGTAGGCTTTTTCACTTTCTTGATGGCGACCCGTGATACACAAAAGTTTTAAATTCTCATGAACTCTAACTTAGCAGACTTTTATTCTTTGCACTTTTGGTGACATATCTAAGAAATCAGTGCATAACCCAGGGTCACAAAGATTTAGTGTTTTCTTCTGAGATACTTAGTTTTGGTTTTTATGTTTAGGTCTGTGGTTCTATTTGACGCAATTAAAATTTTTATTTTTATTTTTTTAAAATTGTGATAAAATATACATAAAATTTATCATCTTAACCATTGTTAAGTATATGGTTCAGTGGCGTTAAGTACATTCATGTTGTTGTTTAAACAATCTCTATACTTTTTAAATCTTGTAATACTGAAACTCTATATCCATTAAACAACAAGTCCTCATTTTCGCCTTTCCCTTAGCCCCTAGCAACCACTATTCTACTTTCTGTCTCTGTGAATTTGGCTACTCTAAGTACCTTATAGTAGCGGAATCACACAGTATGTGTCTTTTTGCCACTGGCTTATTTCATTTAGTAGTATATTCTTAAAATTCACCCATGTTGTACTATATGTCAGAATTTCCTTCTTTTTTAAGACTATATTATTCCATTGTGTGTGTATGCTACATTTTGTTTATCCATTCATCTGTTGATAGACACTTGAGTTGCTTCTGCCATTTGGCTATTGTGAATAATGCTGCTGTGAACATGCTTGTTATAATTATCACTTCAAGATCCTGCTTTCACTTCTTTTGGGTATAGACCCAGAAGTGGAATTGCTGGATCATATAGTCATTCTATTTTTAAGTTTTTGAGGAAGCCCCATGCTGTTTTCCATAGGGGCTACACTTTACATTCCCACCACCAGTGTTCGAGGGTACTAATTTCTCCACATCCTTGCCAATACTTGTTATTGTCTGGTTTTTTTTTTTTTTCCCTTCTTAATAATGGCTATTCTAACAGGTCTGAAGTGATGTCTCATTGTGGTGGTGATTTTCATTTCCCTTATGATTAGTAATATTGAGCTTGTTTTCATTTTTGGTTAGTCAGTTGTATACCTTCTCTGGAGAAAAGTCTATTATTTTTGCCTATCTTTGAATCAGGTTTTGTTGTTGTTCTTGAGTTGTAAGCGTCCTTTATATGTTCTGGATATTAACCTTATATCAGATACAGTGAGTTTTTGCCTCACATCTTTGTTGAGTTCTTGGAAACTGTGACTTGTAAGTGAAGTGATGTATAGCATAGCAAAACAAACTGATATAGGTTAATTGATAAAACAAAAGTTAAGCTCCTATGGTATTCAGTACATTGTTTCACTTAAAGATGCAGTTTCTAAGTACCTATTGATGATGTTAAGTGAAGACTTATTGTACATGATTAGCAAATATTTTCTCCCATTTTCTAGGTTATCTTTTCACTCTGTTGATGGTGTCCTTTGGTGAACAGAAGTTTTAAATTTTGATTTAGTCCAATTTATTGACTTTTACTTTTGTTGCCTTTCTCCTTTGAGTCAGTTTTTGTGTATGGCATGCAAGTTCATCTTGGCATATAGATATTGAGTTGTTTCAGCACTGTTGAAAAGACTTCTTTCCCCATTGAATTTTCATGACCTCTTTGTTGAAAATCAATTTACCATAAATGTTAGCGTTTATTTCTGGACTGTCAGTTCTATGTCATTGATCTACATGACTGTCCTTATGCCAGTACTGCACTGTCTTGATTGTTGTAGCTTTGTAGTAAGTTTTGAAATCGGAAAGAGTGAGTCCTCCAACGATGTCATTTTCAAGATTATTTTGGCTATTCTGGGGTTACAATCTGCTTGTCAATTATTGAAAAAAAAAAAAGCTAGGCTTTTAATAAGAGTTGAATCTCTAGATTACTATGGGAAATATTACCACTTGAATCTCTAGATTAGTTTAGGAGGTATTAATCTTTCAGTCCGTAAAAATGGGCCAGTTTTCTAGTTATTTTGCTTTTCTTTCATTCAATTTTTTTTTAGTATACTAGACATATATTTATTTTGCTAAATATATTCTCAAGTATTTAATTCTTTTTCTTGCTGTTGTAAATTGAATTTTTTAAAAAATTTATTTTTGGATTGTGAATTGCTAGTGTATTAAAATACAGTTGATTTTTATATATTGCACTGGCATCCTGCAGCTTTGCTGAACTTATTAGTGTTAGTTGGTTTGGCCTGGTTTCCTTGGGATTTTCTGTAAGAAGTTCATGTCATCTGCAAATAGATATAATTGTACTTCTTTCTTTCCAATCTAGATGTCTTTAATTTCTTACCTGGTTGCCCTGGGAATTTGGTAACATCAATATGATATTGAATAGAAGAGGTAAGAATGGCCATACTTGTCTTGTTCTTGATTGTAGGAAGAAAGCATCTAGTTTTTCATCATTCAGTATTATGTTAGTGCTGAGTCTTTCATAGGTACTCTTCATCCGGTTAAAGAAACCCCTTCCATTCCTAGTTTGCTGAGAAATTTTATCACAAAAACATATTGGGTTTTGTTGAACTAAACAGTAGCTTTTAAGAGCCTGTTACATATCTAATGACATGCGATTGGTTTGTTGTAAAATTACCTGGAAATGGTTATGTGAAAATACTGAAATTTACTTGGCAAATACTAAAGCTACAAGAATTTTTTAAATGGAAAGGTTATTATGAAAGCTTGAAAGATGCGATGGGAGGAGGTAGAGCGTGAAGTGTTAAAAAATTTGTAACGTGATTGTTGGAAGGGAAGAAGAGAAATATATTTTGGGATGAGTGTAAATCTACTCATGCATACTTTTAAGAGGCTGGAATAGGTTTATGTTTCTCAAATTTGGATATTTACTTCCCACTGATATGTCAGGAGGTATCAAGACAATAAGAAACCACAGAATAAAAACTTTTTTTTTTTTTGCCCAAATAAAATTTTTACATCTATTTTTATCAGCTAATGACAGAATATTTATTTATTTATTTATTTATTTATTTATTTATTTTACTTTAAGTTCCAGGATACATGTGCAGAACGTGCAGGTTTGTTACATAGGTATTACATGTGCCATGGTGGTTTGCTGCACCTATCAACCCATCATTTAGGTTTTAAGCCCTGCATGCGTTAGGTATTTGTCCTATGCTCTCCCTCCCCTTGCCCCCCACCCCCCGAAAGGCCCCGGTGTGTGATATTCCCCTCCCTGTGTCCATGTGTTCTCATTGTTCAACTCCCACTTATGAGTGAGAACACGTGGTGTTTGATTTTCTGTTCCTGTGTTAGTTTGCTGAGAATGATGGCTTCCAGCTTCATCCATGTCCTGGCAAAGGACATGATCTCATTCTTTTTTTTAGGGCTGCATAGTATTCCATGGCATATATGTGCCACATTTTCTTTATCCAGTCTATCATTGATGGGCAAAAAAATGACATTTTTAAAGTGTTAATTTTGTCCAGTGGTATTTAATTTTTTAAGTCAACATTTTGTTTTGAAATAATTGTAGTTTCACATGTAAGAAATAATATAGAGATATCACATATACTCTTCACCCAGTTTCCCTAAGTGGTAACATCTTGCAAAACTATGACAATATGTCACAACCACAACATTAACACTGATACAGCCAAGATACTGAACATTTACATCACTACAAAAGTGGCTCATGGTACCTTATAATAGCTACTTCCACTTCTTTCCTGCCCCACCTTTTACTGACCTCCTGGCACCACTAATTTGTTCCTTTGTTTCTGTAACTTTGTAATTTCAAGAATGTCATGTAAATGATAACATACAGTATGCAACCTTATTGCATTGGCCTTTTTTTCACTCAGCCAATACAATAATTATCTGGAGATTCATCCAGATTGTTTTGTTTATCAGTGGTTTTTCTTTTTTATTGATGTATAGTATTCCAAAGTATGAATGCACCACAGTTTAAATATTCACTATTGAAGGACATCTTGGTTGTTTCCCAGTTTTTGGCTTTACCAGTACAGCTGCTGTAAACATTCATGTGCAAGTTTTTGTGTGAATATGTCTTTGTTTCTGTGGGGTTAATGCCCAGGATTGCAATTGCTGGGTCATGTGGTAGTTGCATGTTTAGTTTTTTGAAAGACAGGCCACACCTTTTTCCAGGGTGGTTATATCATCTACATTCCCACAAGCAGTGTGTGAGTAATCCATCTACTCCATGTCCTCACCAGCATTTGATACTGTCACTATTTTTATTCTAGTCATTCTAATAGGTATGTAGTGGTATCTTACTAAGTTTTAAATGTGTATTTCCTTAATGGTTTTTGAGGTTGCACATTTTTTCATATCTCTGTTTCCAATCTCTGTATCCTGTTAAGTGAAATGTCTGCATCTTTTGCCCATTTTCTAATTGGATTATCTTTTTTTTCCCTTTTTACTGTTGTGAGTTCTATATATATGTTAGATGTAAGTCTAGCAGATATAAGACCTTTATTGGATATGAGGTTTACAAATGTTTTCTTTTAACCTGTAGCTGGGAGAGAGGGGAACATTTTGTTTTGCTGGATAGTCTAGGCTTCCCTAGACTTTCACGGACACCGCAAGGAAGGGATAGCACTTTATCAGCCAGCAGAGATGAAAGTGAGTCCTGGGCTCCTCACTTGGCCTTTGCTGGTGTTGGTGTGAGTGGGTCTAGTTTTTTCTTTGGTGGTTGGCTAGAGTAGAACGGTTATTAGTTAAAAGTTTTCTCTTTTGCTAGGCTTTACCTCTGCTGGGTTTTTAGCTAGTGAGAAAAGCTTTTGTTAGGGCTTTTTGTCTGTGTCCATTGTTCCTGGGTTGCTGACTTCTTCAGCTCCAAGTCTGTGTATGCAAGAGATAAAGAAAACCCAGGGATTGCACCACAGGATAATTCCTCAGGTCCCTAGATCTCTAGCTAATCTACCTTCTTCTCTACATCTTTCAGATTCTTCTTACATTTGTTTTATATGTATTTTCCAGTGGGCTTAATTTTACTTAGCAGGAAAAATAGAGAAAAGTACATCTGGCCAGGTGCGGTGGCTCATGCCTGTAATCCCAGCACTTTGGGAGGCTGAGGCAGGAGGATCTCTTGAATCCAGGAGTTGGAGACCAGCCTGGGCAACAAAGTGAGACCCAGTCTCTACAAAAATAAAAATAAGAAAATTAGCCCGGTGTAGTGGCATGTGCCTGTTGTCCCAGCTATCCAGGAGGCTGAGGTGTTAGGATCACCTGAGCCCGGGAGGTCGAGGCTTCAGTGATAGTGCCACAGCATTCCAGCCTGGGTGACACAGCAAGACCCTGTCTTAAACAAAGAAGAAGAGAAAAGAAAGAAAAATGTCACAGGATCCTCAGGGTGTCACTTTGCAAGCTGGAAACCACTGTGGCCAGCAGCACCTTCTGCCTGAATATTGTTCACACCTGCTGGGCACGTTCTGCCCACTCGGCCTGGCAGGCTGTGCTTGGCTCACACTACTGTGCTGGATCTTACACCTGCCAAACATGAGCCAGGCATGGAGTGGTGAGGGGTGTGTGGGCAAGCAAGTGTGGGGTCTAGCCACTGCACACAGCCAGGCATGCTGACTGCTGTGGTGGGGCAGGCAGCTCCAGGTGCTGGCACTGGTGCTGGCTCCATGCAAGGCTGCAGCTGGACCAAAAATGTACTGTGCATGGTTTCTGCTGTGGGGACCCACATCTGGGCAAGGGAAACATGGTGGCAACTGGAAGCTTGGAAGACACCAGGAACCACAAAACCCCAAAGAGGGTGTCATAGTCCTGGCTCGGGGACCCCCTAGGTCTGGGCTTCCTGAGAGGCCGCAGCTTGTCTCTCCTTCTTGTTCCCTGCAACATGACAGGCAGGGAGGGGGCACGTTTCAGCCCTGTTTGTGTTACAACTCTTTTAGTCCCACCACTTGGTAGATCCTGAGTTCTTGTCCTACATCCATGAAGAATGAGGTATGTGGACAACTAGAGGGTGAGCAAGATGGAGAGGAGCTTCATCGAGTGGCAGAACAGTTTTCAGGAGACCCAAAGTGGGTAGCTCCTTTCTGTAGGCAGGTCGTCCCAACGAGTGTCCAGCTGTCAGTGGAGAGGAGAACCTAGAGTGAGTAGCTCCTGTCCGCAGGCAAAGTTGTCCCATTGTCTGTGCAGCCCTCAGCAGAGAGGAGACCCAGAATGGGTAGCTCCTACCTGCATGCAGGTCATCCCATAATCTGTGCCTCTTTCAGCAGAGAGGAAACCCGGAGTGGGTAGCTCTATTGTCTCTCTAAGTCTGGCTGAGTCCAGGATTTTTATGGGCTTCAGAGGGGAGTAGGTGCATGCCAGTTGGTCCATGTGCAGGCCCAGAAAAAGCACCATAAGTTCGCCTGTCCGCGGAACTGACAGCCCTTCAAGTGATCCCTGGCTTAAAGGTATGGCTTCATCGGTGACCTTCCCCTTTCTGCCCAGGAGCCTGTCTGCCATCTCTCTGCTATCTCTGGTACCTGTGGCACACCCAGGCTGTTCATGTCAAGGGGCACCTGCAGGCCCACTCTGAGCTGCCCTCAGCCCTCCCCGCCCCTGCAACCTCCCTCCTATGCTTGTGGGTGCCCAGTGTCTGGAGGGGCGGCAGGGGGCTGGTGTATCAGTGCTGCCCCAAGTGTGTGCACACCTGGCTGGGTCGCGACAGTGCCTGGGCTTGCCCTCAACTTTGCTCTGTAATGGGAACGGGCACCAGGAGTGGAGAGAGGCCAGACAGTGGGAGCAGGCACTTTTGAACCTGCAAGGGCAGGGGGAGTTCCCAGGTCCCCGAGACTGCAGGCTTGCCTGGGTCCACAACTGTGACTGGGCAGCTGCAGCTGTGCCCAGGAGGGTGGGGTTCCCGCCCCTCCAACTCAAAAGGGAGTGGGACTTCTGCCTGTTCCCAGCTCCCACCAGCTCAGTAGAGTGAGCAGCCCTAGCTGCTCCTTCCCCACTGCAACTGTCATCATGGCAGCAGCCACTGCAGATAGGATGCTGCTGCCATCAAAAATACATCTAGTTCATCACCTGCGGAGATGCAGCATAATATAAAATATTTTAATCTGGAGTCAGATGTTGCTATATCATCAAATAGAATGCCAAGTTATAATGACTTTGTAGGTAAAACAGAAATCTCAAAGAAATGTTATATTTATGGTAGCTTTGAGTACTTATCCTGTGTGCCAGGAAACAAGGTCTTGGTTTTTTTCCCGCCATTCTTAGGGGTCAAATATTAGGATGTAGGTCAAGCTTCTGTAATAGCCAAACATACAGTGGCTCAAATAAGATAGAATTTTATTTTCACGTCATTGTTCATGTTAGGAAAGTGAGCTCTGTTCCTTGATGTCATCCAGGAACCCAAGCTGGCTGGACAACTAAACTGTCCTTACACATGACTTCCAAGGTTGTTCCATGCATTACCATTTTTAGCAGGTGAGAAAAATAGTGGTGATAGTGGTGGTGATACTAGGGGAACACGCAGGTCAAGAACTTGATTTTAAGGACAGGAAGTGGAAGTTGTACTTGATGCCTTCAGTCATATCCCATTGGCCTCAACCTAGTCATGTGGTCACAACTAGCTGCAGAAAAAAAACAGGAAATGTCTCCCACTTGGTGGCTATGTGGCTAGCAAAAATTTGAGTAAGGGATTTCTATTATTAAAAGAAAGATGAGAATACTTACTGGTGGACAATAATAATCTTTGCTGTTTACTTTAGTGGGAAATTTTTAGGAGAACTCTCTGAGTGGTCTTAATCATTGTGAGCCTTTTTATTCTGTAGTTAACTATCTTTTTTTCTTGCTGTGCTCTTTGTCCTGTTATATTATAAAAGAATGACATAATCTTCATGGTCTAATCTTAGCGTGGGTATAAAACTAATGTGTATGTAACTACTTGGACTACTTCAAATAAGAACCTGTTTGTTTATATCTTCTAGGGTTTACAGAGTCCACGTGGAATGGGATGCAAGCCAGAAGCTGTATGTAGTCACATTATTATTGAGAGCCATGAAAAAGGATGTTTCCGGACTCTAACTTCTGAACAACCACAACTAGATAGCCACTCTTGTGCTTTTAGATCTGCTGAACCCTCAGAAATGACCAGAGGACGTCAGAGCCCATCATCATGTAGAGCCAAGCACGTCAACCTTTCTGCATCCTTAGACCAGAACAACTCCCATTTCAAAGTTTGGAATTCCTTGCAGTTAAAAAGTCATTCCCCTTTTCAAAACTTTATACCTGATGAATTCAAAATCAGCAAAGGTCTTCGAATGCCATTCCATGAAAAGATGAACCCTTGGCTGTCAGAATTAGTAGAACCTGCTTTTGTGCCACCTAAAAAAGTGGATTTTCATTCTTCAACACAAATGCCATCCCCCGAACCCGTGAAAAAGTTTACTACCTCCATCACTTTTTCATCTCACCGACATTCTAAATGCATTTCCAATTCCTCTGTTGTTAAGGTTGGTGTTACTGAAGGTAGCCAGTGTACTGGAGCATCTGTGGGGGTATTTAATTCTCATTTCACTGAAGAACAAAATCCTCCTAGAGATCTTAAACAGAAATCCTCTTCCCCTTCATCATTTAAAATGCATAGTAATTCACCAGATAAAGAAGTGACTATTTTAGCAGAAGGTAGAAGGCAAAGCCAAAAATTATCTGTTGATTTTGAGCATTCTTGTCAAGAAGAAAAACCCTTAGAAAGATCAGATTTTACAGACAATCATTCTGAGCCCAGTACCAGTGCAAATTGTAGCAATTTCAAGGAAATTCAAATTTCTGATAACCATACCCTTATTAGCATGGGCAGACCAAGTTCCACCCTAGGAGTAGGCAGATCGAGTTCCAGACTAGGAGTAAAAGAGAAGAATGTAACTGTAACTCCAGATCTTCCTTCTTGCATTTTTCTTGAACAACGAGAGCTCTTTGAACAAAGCAAAGCCCCACATACAGATGACCCTGTGAGGAAACACCATTCTCCCTCTCCTCAACATCAGGATTATGTAGCTCCAGACCTTCCTTCTTGCATTTTTCTTGAACAACGAGAACTCTTTGAACAGTGCAAAGCCCCATATGTAGATCATCAAATGAGAGAAAACCATTCTCCCCTTCCTCAAGGTCAGGATTCTATAGCTTCAGACCTTCCTTCTCCCATTTCTCTTGAACAATGCCAAAGCAAAGCGCCAGGTGTAGATGACCAAATGAGTAAACACCATTTTCCCTTTCCTCAAGGTCAGGATTGTGTAGTGGAAAAGAATAATCAACATAAGCCTAAATCACACATTTCTAGTATAAATGTTGAAGCCAAGTTCAATAATGTGGTCTCCCAGTCAGCCCCAAATCAGTGTACCTTAGCAACATCTGCATCTACTCCTCCTTCAAATAGAAAAGCACTTTCTTGTGTTCGTATAACTCTTTGTCCCAAGACTTCTTCCAAGTTGGATAGTGGAACTTTAGATAAAGGATGCCATTCATTGGATGCTGCTTCTAAAGCGAGGATGAATAGTGAGTTTAACTTTGACTTACATACTGTATCTTCGAGATCACTGGAACCAACCTCCAAATTATTGACCAGTAAACCTGTAGTACAGGATCAAGAATCTTTAGGTTTTCTAGGACCTAAATCTTCACTGGATTTCCGAGTCGTACAGCCTTCTCTTCCAGACAGTAACACTATTACTCAGGACTTGAAAACTATACCTTCTCAGAATAGCCAGATAGTAACCTCAAGGCAAATACAAGTGAACATTTCAGATTTCGAAGGACATTCCAATCCAGAGGGGACCCCAGTATCTGCAGATCGGTGAGTCTCATTGTGATAACAAGCAAGCTGGATGGACTTTGTGATAAAATGTTTCAAATACTTGAGTAGATATTGGTTCTTGGGGAAAAGGCTGATTTCTCTTGAGTGGAGGTTGTGTCTGACTAATTACTAGAAGTCTTTCAAGGAATAAATGTGTTAAGTAAGAGAGAACATATGATAGTAATGCATTTATACTTTCAGAGGGCTCTTGGCAAGACTTGACATCAAGTGTTTTAAAAAACTGAATGACCTTGAAAGGAATCTTTGATCATCCAATGATACAATTACTAATTTATTTACTATGTTGGACATATGCTGAGGATCTCCTTTGGAGGTTGTGCCCATGTACGTGGGTGCTTGGTCACTCTCTTTCCCTCTCCCTCTCTCTCTCTCTCCTCCAGCTCTGGTTCCATTTCATGACTTCCTTCAAATATTTAGTGTTTACAAAGAAAGTAGCTTTATAGTGGAAAATCCTGGCAGATACCAGTTTAGTCAAATGATGAAGATTAGCATCACCAGTAAAACATCAGTCAACATAGTGTGCTTCCTGATATGATGCCCCACCTCATAGAGTATTGTAGGAAAGGAAACCCAATTCAGGCATAAGTCCGTTAGATTTATATTATTCAGCCCAGTTTTAGCACTTTGCCATTAATTCGGTTTTACTTTAATGAGCCTCTTACCATATGGTGAAACAGAACTACCTGTATGTTTAGTATTTTACCTTATAGTTGAAGAGGCATCATACCACAGTGGAGAGCACTAGGCTTGGAAAGGAGGGTGAGAGAAATGTTTATTCATAATCTACATGTGGTAGTAGTCATGGCAATAAGGAACTTACATATGCTATCTTACTTAGTTCTCATAATGATCCTATGAAGCAGGTGATGAGATCTCTATTTTCCTGCTGGAAAACTTGTGCCAAAAGATGTTGTTTGTAGGCAAGATAAAGAGTATTCAAATGCATTCTGTTTAATCAAAGTAAGGAGTTGTTCCCCTACACAGTACTTTGTCCTAGAATTTGAACCCTCATTCCAACTCTTCTTCCAGCCACGATCCTGGACAACTCATTTAATATCCTTGGCACTCATACATAGAAGGAAAGGGTTGGAATGCTGAAAAGTCCCTTACAGCTCTAAAAGTTAGGGATTGCGATAATAGATTGGGGCAAAAAAAAAAGTCAATCTCTGATTTCAGTGTTATAAACAGTAGAGTGCTATAGAGATCAGTACTGATACCTTTAAAAATTTTCTTTGAGACAGAGTCTCGCTCTGTCACCCAGACCAGAGTGCAGTGATGTGATCTTGGTTCACTGCAACCTCCGTCCCTGGGTTCAAGCCATCCTCCCACCTCAGCCACCCGAATAGCTGGGACCACAGGCGTGCACCACAATGCCTGGCTAATTTTTGTATTTTTAGTAGAGATGAGGTTTTGCCATGTTGGCTAGGCTGGTCAGTATTGATACTTAAAAACAAAAAAGTTTAGAAATTAAAACATTGACAATTTCATATATAATTTTTATTTTGTTTTGTTTTTTTTTTTTTGAGACGGAGTCTCGCTCTGTCGCCCAGGCTGGAGTGCAGTGGCCGGATCTCAGCTCACTGCAAGCTCCGCCTCCCGGGTTCCCGCCATTCTCCTGCCTCAGCCTCCCGAGTAGCTGGGACTACAGGCGCCCACAACCGCGCCCGGCTAATTTTTTGTATTTTTAGTAGAGACGGGGTTTCACCGTGGTCTCGATCTCCTGACCTTGTGATCCGCCCGCCTCGGCCTCCCAAAGTGCTGGGATTACAGGCGTGAGCCACCGCGCCCGGCCTTCATATATAATTTTTAAACTCTTCGAAGGTTAAATGCCAAGGTATTGTACTGAATACCTTAAAAGTCAGGTAAAGCTATGAATGAGAAGAAAATAATAGATGATTATAAATGTGAACTAACAATAATGCCATTTGCTCAGGGTGTACATTTGTAGTAGATGCTTATACTTAGTGTAATAATCAGAAATAGATATTATTATCTCAGTTGTGGATTTAAAAAACCTGAGACTTAGAGAAGATATTTTGCCCAAGATCACATGGCCATTGAGCATTGGAGGTGGCATTTGAACCTAGGTTTATCGAACTCCACAGTCCGTAAATAATTCAAACCACACACACATACACACACACACACAGAGATGCATAAAACATATATATAAGTAAATATATATATAATAGTTTATAAAATATTTATAAAGGACTGGGCACGGTGGCTCACACCTGTAATCCCAGCACTTTGGTGTCCAAGGTGGGCGGATCACCTGAGGTTGAGAATTTGAGACCAGCATGACCAACATGGAGAAACCCCATCTCTACTAAGAATACAAAATTAGCCGGGCATGGTGGTGCACGCCTATAATCCCAGCTACTTAGGAGGCTGAGGCAGGAGAATCGCTTGAACCAGGGAGGCGGAGGTTGCAGTGAGCTGAGATTGCGCCACTGTACTCCAGCTTGGCAACAAAGCAAGACTCCGCCTCAAAATTTATAAAGTATATGTGTATAAAATATTTATAAAGTATATATGTATAAAATATATTCAAACGTTTCCATTTTAAGATAATTTTAGACTTACAGAGGAGTTGCCAAAATAAATAGCACCGAGAGGTTCTGTATTATCTGTTGCTGTGTATCGTGTTACCCTGAAATGTAGCAACTTAATAAACATCTGAAAATTTATGTAGGTCAGAAATCTAAATGTAGCTTATTTGGGTACCTCTGGCTTAGGTTGTCTCACAAGGTTGCAAACAAAGTATTGGCTACAAATGTGGTCTTATCACAGGGCTTGCCTGAGAGGATGTGCTTCCAGCCTCACTCACATGGCCGTGGCTTTGGCCAGAGACATGGGCTTCTTGCTTCTATAAGGCACTCATAATATGACACCTAAGCTTCCCTCAGTGAGGCAGTGAGAGGGCAAGAGAGGGTGCCCAAGACAAAAGCCACAGTCTTTTTGTTACCTACCCTTGGATGTGTCATCTCGTCACCTCTGCCACATTCTCTTCAGTAGAAATGAGTCACTGTCTAAAGCTCTCACCCAAGGGTTGGGAATTACACAGGGTCCTGAATACCAAGAGGTAGGTGTCATTGGGGGGTGTTGTCCATGTAACCTTTACTGAAGCTTCCATTTAACATCTTACCATAATATAACCATAAAATATTTATCAAAATAAGAAATTCTTCTTGGTATAAAATTATATAACATTGATTTCACCAGGTTTTTCCACAAATGAACTTTTTTGTTTGAGATCCAACCCAGGATTCCATCTTGCATTTTAGTTGTCATGTCTTAGACTCCTCCAATCTATGACAGTTTCCCAGTCTTTTTTTGTCTTCCATGACCTTGACACTTTGAAGAGTGCTAATAAGTTATTTTGAAGAAGCTTCTTCAATTTAGCATTGTTTGATGTTTCAAGGTTAGATTAGGGTTATGCATTCTCAGTGCGTCGCAACAGAGAGCACATTATGTTGATATGCGTTACTGGTGATGTTAACCTTGGTCACTTGGCTAAAGTGGTATCTGCTAAGATTCTCCACTGTAAAGTTACTGTTTTTCCTTTGGAGATACTAGACATTTGAGGGAGATTTTGTTAGACTGTGCAAATAACCTGTTTCTGCTTAAACTTTGAGTACTAATTTTAGCATTCATGAGTGGATCTTGGCTGTAGCAGTTATTACTGTGGTGTTTTAATTTTTTCATGCCTTCTATCTCTTCTACATTTGTTAATTGGAATTCCTCTGTAAGGAGAATTGTTCTTCCCTCATTTATTCTGCCTTAGGTTATTTATTTGCATTATTGTAGACTCATAAGTGTTTATTTCATTATTTGGATTATAATCCAATGCTACCATTACTATTTTTGTTGCTCAAGTTCTCTTTTTAGCTATTTGGAGCACTTTCAGGTTGGCTTCTGTACCCTGCCCCAGACCTGGAATCAGCTGTTTCATTAAAAAACCCTCGGTTTTTTTTTTTTTTTTTTTTTCTTTTTTTTCCTTTTTGAGGTGGAGTCTTGCTCTGTCGCCCAGGCTGGAGTGCAGTGGCATGATCTTGGCTCACTGCAACCTCCACCTCCCGAATTCAAGCAATTCACCTACCTCAGCCTCCAGAGTAGCTGGGATTACAGGTCCGTGCCACCACGCCCAGCTAATTTTCTGTATTTTTAGTAGAGATGGGGTTTCACCATGTTGGCCAGGCTGGTCTTGAACTCCTGACCTCAGGTGATCTGCCCGTCTCGGCCTCCCAAAATGCTGGGATTTACAGATGTGAGCCACCGTGCCCAGCCAAAAAACCCTCTTATTTTTGAAGGGAGGAAGAAGAATAGTATTTAGAAAGCAAGATGTAAGTACCTGGCATGCTCACTGCTGGTGGGATGTTGCTGTGTTTAGCCTTTCTCAGTGAATAAAGCTAAGAAATATAGGTAGATATGTTAACTTATGTGTATACTCATATCTGTATCTTTTAATGTGTGTGTGTGTTTTAAGCCATGTGTCCATATTGATACCTCTGACTCCAGTACGGATCCACAGAGTTGATTCTAGCCTTTTCCCTTTCTTTATTTGTAACTTCTGTCTCTAATAGCGATAAAACTGGCTCTCATTATCTACAATATATTTACCCTAGTATATAAATAAAGTAGTTTCAGAATTCATAACCCATACCCACATGAAAAACAAATTCTGCAACCAGAGTACAGTGTTTATCTGCAGTTTTGAATTTATCATTAAAATATCTAGACAAAACTGCCGTTTGCTAAAGTTTCTTAAGTCAGCATCTCCCTGCCCCATACTCTTCAGTGTGAGTACATGATTCATTTATAATATAGTTAGATTCGTTAGTCACATTCTGCGTTCCATCTTTGCCTCATATCCTGGTTGACCTTTAAAAATTTATGTGCTTCTAAACTTCACTTTCTGTGCTTTACAATTCTATCCATTGCTACAGTTTCATATGAGCAGTTCCATCAATCCCAAAACTCCTCCATGCCGTTCCTTTGGAGACAGTCTTTCCCCTGACCCCTCACTCACCCCCGGCAGTCCCTGGTCTGTTTTCTTCCCTAGAGTTTTGCCTTTCTAGACTGTCACACAAATGGAATCATAAAATATGTAACAGACTTTTGGGTCTGATTTTTTTTACTTTGCAAAATGCGTTTGACTCATCTTGTGTAGATCAGTAGTGCTTTTTTATTGCTGTATTAAAAGCAATAATATTTTATTGTAATTCCATTGTACAGATTACCACAGTTTGTTTATCCATTCACTCATTGAAGGATATTTGAGTTGTTTCTAGTTTGGGACCATTAAAATTAGAACTGCTGTAAACATTTATATACAGGTTTTTGTTTCTCTACGGTAAATACTAAGGAAGAGGATTCCTGAGTTATATGTTATAGGTGTATATTTAACTTTGTAAGAATTATTCAGAGCTAAACTAATACTAGTTTTTCAGAGTGTCTGTAATACTAGTTTTTCAGAGTGTCATTTTGCATTCCTGCTAGCAATGGGTGAGCATTCTAGTTACTCCACATCCTCACCAATGTGTAAATTGTCAATATATTTTAGCAATTTTTATAGTTGTACAGTGGTATCTCAACATAGTTTTAATTTGCATGTCCTTCCTTAATGGCTAATTATTATGAACACCTTTTCAAGAGCTTATTTACCATCCTCTTTGGTGAAGTGCTTTTTAAATAGGGTTGTTTGGTTTCTTATTGGTGAGTTTTGAGAGTTCTTAATATATTCTGGATATATTATTTGCAAATATCTCCACAGTATGTGACTTGTCTTCTTATCCTCTTAACAAAGTCTTTCAAAGAACAAAGGTGTTTCCTTTTGATCAAGTCCAATTAATTGATTTTTAAATGGATCATGTGATTGGGTTGCAGTACTTTTCTTTCAGCACTTAAAAAATATGCTACTTCCTATCTGGATTCCACGGTTTCTGACGAAAAATTCATAGTCATTTGAGTCATTGTTCTCTATGTAAGAACAATGTATCATTTTTCTCTGATTATTTTCATTTTCCAGCACATTGATTATGATTCTAGATATGGGTTTCTTCTTTTTTTAATTTTTAAATTTTTATTTCAATAGTTTTTGGGGTAAACGTGGTTTTTGGTTACATGGGGTAAGTTCTTTAGTGGTGATTTCTGAGATTTTAGTGCACCCATCACCACAGTAGTATACACACTGTATCCAATATATAGTATTTTATCCCTCAACCCCCTCCCAACCTCCCTACGCAGTCCCTAAAGTCTGTTATATCATTCTTATGCCTTTGTGTCTTCACAGCTTAGCTGCCACTTATAACTGAGAACATACAATATTTGGTTTTCCATTCCTGAGTTACTTCACTTAGAATAACGGCCTCCAGCTCCATCCAAGTTACTGCAAAAGACATTATTTCATTCCTTTTTATGGCTGAGTAGTATTCCATGGTATTCATTCAATGTGTATATATACCATATTTTCTTTACTCATTGGTTGATGGGCACTTAGGTTTTTATGTCTTTGCAGTTGCAAATTGTGCTGCTGTACAAGTGTGTGTATGTGTCTTTTTAATGTAATGTCTTCTTTTTCTTGGTATAGATTTCTTTGGTACCTCTTGTTTGGGGTTTGCTGAGTTTTTTTTAAGCCTATGGGTTTACAGGCATACCTCAGATATATTGCAGGTTCAGTTACAGACCACTGCAGTAAAGCCAATCACATGAATTTTTGGTTTTCCCAGTGCATATACAAGTTATGTTTACACTATACTGTATTCTGTTAAGTGTATAATAGCATTATGTCTAAAAAAAAATACATACCTTAATTTATAATTTCTTTATTTTTTAAAAATGCTAACAATTATTTAAACCTTCAGTGAGTTACTTTTTGCTGGTGGCGGTCTTACTTCGATGTTGGTGGCTGCTAACTGCTCTGGGTGGTAATTGCTAAAGATTGGGGTAGCTGTAGAAATTTTTTTTTATTTTTAATTTTCATGGGTACATAGTAGGTATATATGTTTATGGGGTACATGAGATGTTTTGATACAGGCATGCAGTGTGAAATAAGCACATTGTGAAGAATGGGGTATCCATCCCCTCAAGCATTTATCCGTTGAGTTGCAAACAATCCAATTACACTCTCTAAGTAATTTTAAAATGTACAATTATTATTGACTATAGTAACCTGGTATAGTAGGTCTTATTCATTGTTTCTATGTTTTTTTGGGTTTGTGTGTGTGTGTGTGTGTGTGCGCGCGCGCGCGCGCGCGCGCCCATTAACCATCCCCATCTCTCCCTCAACCCCTCACTACCCCTCTCAGCCTCTGGTAACCATCCTTCTACTCTCTGTGTCCATGAGTTCAATTGTTTGGATTTTTAGATCCCACAAATAAGTGAGAACATGCAATGTTTGTCTGTTTGTGCCTGGCTTATTCCATTTAACATAATGATCTCTAGTTCCATCCATATTGTTGTAAATGACTGGATCTCATCGTTTTCAATGTCTGAATAGTACCCCACTGTGTATATGTACCACATTTTCTTATCCATCTATTGATGGGCACATAGGCTACTTCCGAATCTTAGCTTACCATGAACAGTGCTGCAATAAACATGGGATTGCATTGAATCTGTAGATCGCTTTTGAGTAGCAAAATCAGTCTTCCAAATACTGATTTCCTTTCTTTTGGGATTCAGTGGGATTACTGGATCATATTGTAGCTCAGCTTTTAGTTATTCTAAGGAACCCCCAAACTATTCTCCTTAGTGATTGCACTAATTTACATTCCAAGCAATAGTATACAAGGGTTGGTTCCCTTTTCTACACATCTTCGCCAGCATTTGTTATTGCCTGTCTTTTCGATATAAGCCATTTTAACTGGGGTGAGACGATATCTCATTGTAGTTTTTAGTTTTAGTGTTTTGATCGGATTATTAGATTTTTTTCCTGTGGAATTGTTTGAGCTCTTTATATATTCTGGTTATTAGTCCGTTGTGAGATGAGTAGTTTGCAGATATTTTCTCCCATTCTGTAGATTGTCTCTTCACTTTATTGATTGTATCCTTTGCTGTAAAGAAGCTTTTTAATTTGATGTGATCCTATTTGTCCATTTTCACTTTGGTTGCCTGTGCTTGTGGGGTATTGCTCAAGAAATTTTTGTCCAGACCAGTATCCTAAGGATTTTCCCTGATGTTTTTCTGTAGTAGTTTCATGGTTTGAGGTCTTAGGTTTAAGTTTTTAATCCATTTTGATTTGGTTTTTGTATATGGAGAAAGATAGAGGTCTAGCTTCATTCTTCTTCATGTAAGTACCAGTTTTCCCAGCACCATTTGTTGAAGAGACTATCTTTTCCCCAGTGTATGTTCTTGGCACTTTTGTCAAAAATGAGTTCAACATAGGTGTGTGGATTTGTTTCTGCGTTTTCTGGTTCTGTTTCATTGTCTTATGTGTCTGTTTTTAAACTAGTACCATGATGTTTTGGTTATTTTAGCACTGTAGTATAATTTGAAGTTAGATATTGTGATTCCTCCAGTTTCGTTCTTTATGTTTAGGATAACTTTGTCTATGCTGGGTCTTTTGTGGTTCCATATAAATTTTAGGATTCTTTTCTATTTCTGTGAAGCATGTCATTGGTATTTTGAGGGATTGCATTGAATACAGATTCAGTGAAATACCAAATTGCTTTGGATATTATGGACATTTTAACAATATTGATTCTTCTAATTCATGAACATGGAATATTTTTCCATTTTTTGGTATCCTCTTCAATTGTTTTCATCAGTGTTTTATAGTTTCCTTTATAGAGATCTTTCACTTCTTTGGTTAATTGCTAGGTATTTGATTTTATGTGTGGCTATTGTAAATGGGATTACTTTTTAAATTTCTTTTTCACATTATTCACTGTTGAACTATAGAAATGCTAACTGATTTTTGTATATTGATTTTGTATCCTGCAACTTTACTGAATTTGTCAATTCAAATAGTTTGTGTGGAGGCTGTAGGTTTTTTCAAATATAAGATTGTATCATCTGCAAACAAGGATAATCTGACTTCTTCCTTTCCAATCTGGATGCCCTTTCTGTCTTTCTCTTGTCTGATTGCTTGAGCTAGGACTTCCAGTGCTATGTTGAATAACAGTTTTGAAAGTAGGCATCCTTGTCATGTTCCACACCTTAGAGGAAAGGCTTTCAGTTTCTTCCCCATTCAGTATGATTCTAGCTGTGGGTCTGTCATATACAGCTTTTATTATGTTGAAGTATGTGTTCTCTGTACCCAGTTTTTTGATGGTTTTTAATCACGAAGAGATGTTGAATTTTAAGAAATATTTTTTCAGCACCGATTGGAATGATCATGTGGTTTTTTTCCTTCATCGTGTTGGTATGTTGTATCATGTTGATTGATTTACATATGTTGAACCATGCTTGCATCCCTGGTATAAATCCCACTTGATCATGATGAATAATCTTTCTAATGTGGTGTTGCATTTGGTTTGCTAGTATTTTATTGAGGATTTTTGCATCAATATTCATGAGGGAGATTGGCCTGTAGTTTTCTTCTTTTGATGGGTCTTTGTCTGGTTTTGGTATCAGGGTAATACTGGCCTTGTAGAATGAGTTTGGAAGTATTTTCCTCCTTCTCTATTTTTCAGAATAGTTTGAGTTAGATTGCTATGAGTTCTTCTCTAAATGTTTGATATATTTAAGCAGAGGAGCCATCAGGTCCTGGATTTTTCTTTGTGGGCAGAATTTTTATTACAGCTTCAATCTTGTCGCTTGCTATTGGTCTATTCAGATTTTGGATTTATTCCTGGTTCAGTCATGATAAGTTACATGTATCTAGGAATATGTCCATTTCTTCTAGATTTTCCAATTTATTGGCATGTAGTTGCTCATAGTGGCCACTAGTGATCCTTTGGATTTCTGCAGTATTGGTTGTGATGTCTCCTTTTTCATTTCTGATTTTATTTTATTTGGATTTTCTCTCTCTTTTTTTCTTAGTCTGGCTAACAGTTTGTTGGTTTTGTTTAACTTTTCAAAAAGCCAGCTTTTTGTTTCATTGATCTTTTGTATTTTTTTCATTTCATTTATTTCTGCTGTTTTATAGTTTTTGTCAGGGAATTCTGATATCTCTTTTAGCCTAGCCTTGGTGTCTGTTCCCATGTGATTTAATTTTGATATTTGTCTCTTCAAAATCTCACATTGAAATTTGATCCCCAATATTAAAGGTTGGACCTAAAGAGAGATGTTTGGGTTATGGGGGCAGATCCCTCATGAATGGCTAGTGACCTCCCTGTGGTGATGAGTGAGTTCCGGCTCGTAGTTCACCCAAGAGCTGTTTGTTTAAAAAATAATGACTCCCCTCCTCCCCACCTTCCACTTCTTTTCTCTTGCCATGTGATGTGGGCTCTCCCCTTCCACTTCTGCTGTGATCGGAAGCTTCCTGAGTTCCTCGCCAGAAGCAGATGTTGGTTACACAGCCTGCAGAACTGTGAGCCAAATAAACCTTTTTACTTGGTAAATTAACCAGTATTAAGTATTAAGAATACAACCAACATGGCACAAGTATACATATGTAACAAACCTGCATGTTATGCACATGTACCCTAGAACTTAAAGTGTAATAAAAAAAAAAAAAAGACTGCTTTTCCCATCCAAAAAAAAAAAAAAAAAGAATACTCAAGTATTCCTTAATAGCAATGCAGACAGACTGAGACACCATGTGAGCTGAGATTTTTCTGGTTCTAAATATGATAAATAATTTTGGATTGTATTGCATAATGACGTTTTATGAAATGACCAGTCTTGTTTAAATGCTATAGAGAAAGTTGATGTTTTTGTTTTAGCAGACAATGACCCAACTGGTTTCAGGTTAAAAATTCCAGCCAGCCTTCTGTACGTTGTTGTTCCAAGTCCATTCAGTTTTCCAAGGCTTTGCAGTGCTGTTCTGATCTGTCCTCCATGTGTGTGCCTAGTGACCCTTTTCTAGGTACTTTTATCCCTTTTCTATGTACTTTCTGTGACTACCTTGTGTCAGGGCCAAGTGACACAGGACAGGAGGAGAAAAAACCAACCAGGTGTGGTCACTCTTGAGACCACATTTCCTTTGGTGTAAGTTGAAGGTTTCCCTCCCTCAGAACTTTAGGCTCCTGCCAGCCTCTGTTACTGCTTGTACCATTGCCACCATGAGATTACTGGCATGCTATGACTAATATACAGAGATAAGGAAAAAGGGGATTCTGTATAGAGTATTGGGAAACCCTTCTTTCACTCCTGAAGCCTGAACTAAAAGCGTTTGCTATGAAGTCTCTCTGTCTATGCTAATATCCACTTTTAGGTTTCAGGCTATGTTGAGTTCAGGCCAAGGAATGACAGAGGAAACGAAAATGATGGCAAACTCATTACCATTTTGTTGATATTTCCAATTTTATGATCTTCAGTCTGCCTGCTACTGTTATTTTCCAGAGTCTTCCAATAGCTGCTCCATGTAGTCTGTCTAGGTTTTATAGCTCATCTCATCTAGGATTAGATATGCTAACCTGGAACTGGAACCACTTGTACTGTTTTTTGTTCACATTAACTGCATATGTGAGTTTCAGTTATTCCACATCCTTGCCAACACTGGATATTTCCAGTTATTTTTCATTTCAGTCATTCTAAATGTGAGTATGAAGCAGTATGGTATTGTAATTTTTTTTTTTTTTTTGAAACGGAGTCTCGCTCTGCCGCCCAGGCTGGAGTGCAGTGGCCGGATCTCAGCTCACTGCAAGCTCCGCCTCCCGGGTTTACACCATTCTCCTGCCTCAGCCTCCCGAGTAGCTGGGACTACAGGCGCCCGCCACCGCGCCTGGCTAGTTTTTTGTACTTTTTAGTAGAGACGGGGTTTCACCGTGTTCGCCAGGATGGTCTCGATCTCCTGACCTCGTGATCCGCCCGTCTCGGCCTCCCAAAGTGCTGGAATTACAGGCTTGAGCCACCGCGCCCGGCCGGTATTGTAATTTTAATTTGTATTTCTGTGATGACTAATGATGCTGAGCATCTTTTCTGTGCCTCTTGCCCATTTGCATGTTTTTATTTATGAAGTATCTGTTCACTTTTGTCTACTGGATTATTTGTCTCAGTATTATATAGGAAATTTTATAATATATTCCAGATACAAATCCTCTATGTATTGTGAATATTTTCTCATAGTCTGTGGTGTGATTTTCATTTTCTTAATGGTGTCTTTGGGGAACAGAAAGCTTTAATTTTGATGAAATTCACTTTGGTAATTTTTTTTTTTTAATGATTATTACTTTTTTGTGTCCTGATTAAGAAAATGTTGCCTAATCAAGTGTTGTAAAAGTTTTCTCGTGTATTTTCATGTAGAAATGTTACGGTTTTAACTTTGTGTTCCAGTCTGTGGTCTATTTCCAAAGTTTCGTTTGTAGTGTAAGTTATGCAGTTGAGGATCATTTTCTTCTCTAAGAATATTCTAGCACCACTTTTCAAAAATGATTATTTCCTTATTGAATTTAGTTGGAACCTTGGTCTAAATTAGTTGGCCTTATATATGTAGGTTTTAGAGTTTCTACTCTGTTGCTTTGTTCTTTTTATTTATCTTTACACCAGTACCACAATGTCTTGATTACTCTAGCTTTATAGTAAGTCTTGAAGTCAGGTTATGTCCTCCAACCTTGTTTTTCTTTTCAAAATTATTTTTGCTATTTCAAGTCCTTTGCATTTTCATACAAATTTTAGAATAAGCGTACTGGGATTTTGTTTGGGATTGTATGGAATCTGTAGATCAATTTTGTAGATTGACATTTGAATTTTCAGTCTTCCTATGCATGAACATGGTGAGGTTTTTATTCCCCACTTAAGTCATCTTTAATGTCTCCCAGTAACATATTGTAATTTTCAGTGTGTAGATTTTACATATCTTTTACTAAATATATTCCTAAGTAGTTAATATACTATGGTATATGGTATTTTCAAATTTAAGTTTTCTTATTGTTCATTGCTTAAATATAGAAATACTGTTGTCATGCCACTTCGTAGGTCCCAACAAGTTAATTTTAATTTTAATTTGTTATTCTTTGGGTCAGAGCTTTCATGCCTACTGTGGGATGTTTTAGGGCAATGAGTGCTGTAGAGAATTTATGCAAGGCAAAAGTTCCAGTGGTTGAAATATATCTATTTGTTCTCTGTTTTATGTTCAGTAACTCCTCTAAGATTTCAAGAGTTTCTTGTTTAAATTTACTGGGATCCTCAGGTGTAGTCTATTCCTCATACATGATCATTTCACCAGGGAACACAGCAGTTTTACTCCTTCCTTTGCAATTCTCATGCCTTTTATTTCTTCGTCTTGCCTAATGCGCTGGCTAGAACATTGAATATGATACCAAGAAAAGCAGTAAAAGCAGACATCTTGCCCTGGTCCCTATTCTTGGAGGGTAGAAGAGTAGATATAGTGTTTCATCATTAAGTTTAATATTACCTGTAGATTTTTAATGGATGCCTTTTACCAGGTTGAGGACGTTTTCTAAGTTTGCTGTGAGTGTTATCATGAATGGGTATTTAATTTTTCAAATGGTTTTCCTGCTCTATGGATATGATCATACATGTTTTCTCCTTTTTTCTATTGATGTAGTGAATTACATTGGTCCAGTTGATCAACTGTATTGTTGAAATGGTCATCTTTACTGAATTTTTATCTGTTTGTTTAATCAGCATTTGAAAACAGCATATATTTCCAGTTATGTTTGTGTATTTTCTGTTTCTCCTTGAAATCTTCTTTGGAGTATTTTGTGGGGAGGGGAACAATCACGAAGTTATAGAAAAGGTAAATATGGCACAAGGAACTTCTCTTTCTCCTTAGTTATTTGGAAATAAGTTGTTGACGTGCTGCACAATCACTTTCATGTAATATATTCTCATTTCCTATAAAAGGACATTCTCATATTACCATAATAAAGCCATGAGAATTAGGAAATTCATACTAGTGCATTACAGACATTATTTAGATTTCTGCAGTTCTTCCAGTAATGTCTTTTATAACAAAAGGAAGCAGTTCAGAATCATCTGTTGCATTTAGTTATTGTGTATCTTACATTTTGTTTAGTCTGGAACAATTCTTTAGTCTTTTCTTAACTTTCATGATATTGACACTTCTGAAGATTACAATGCAGTTGTTTTGTGGAGTGTCCCTCAATTTGGTTTCTCTGATGTTTCCTCATGATTACATTCAGGTTAGTTATCTTAGGGAGGAAAATCAAAGAAGTAACGTTGAATTTTACTCATTACATCCTATGAAGTGTCATGCAATTTTAATTTGTCCTCTTGTTGACAGTTATCACTTTAAAACTCAATAAGTGTTCCTATTTCTCCACATCCTCTCCAGCACCTGTTGTTTCCTGACTTTTTAATGATCGCCATTCTAACTGGTGTGAGATGGTATCTCATTGTGGTTTTGATTTGCATTTCTCTGATGGCCAGTGATGATGAGCATTTTTTCATGTGTCTGTTGGCTGTATGAATGTCTTCTTTTGAGAAATGTCTGTTCATATCCTTTGCCCACTTTTTGATGGGGTTGTTTTTTTCTTGTAAATTTGTTTGAGTTCTTTGTAGGTTCTGGATATTAGCCCTTTGTCAGATGAGTAGATTGCAAAAATTTTCTCCCATTCTGTAGGTTGCCTGTTCACTCTGATGGTAGTTTCTTTTGCTGTGCAGAAGCTCTTTAGTTTAATGAGATCCCATTTGTCAATTTTGGCTTTTGCTGCCGTTGCTTTTGGTGTTTTAGACATGAAGTCTTTGCCCATGCCTATGTCCTGAATGGTACTACCTAGGTTTTCCTCTAGGATTTTTATGGTATTAGGTCTAACATTTAAGTCTCTAATCCATCTTGAATTAATTTTTTTTATTGTGGTAAAAAACACATAAAATTTACCACTCTCCATCTTCACTTTTTGACAACCACCACTTTATACAAAAAAAGGGCATTTTTAGATGTAGTATCTTACAATTATCTATGGTTTGAATGTTTGTGTCCCTCTAAAATTCATGTTGAAACATAAAGTATTAGGGAGGAGGTGTTTAGGTCATGAAGGCTCCACCTTCATGAATGGGATTAGTGCCCTTATAAAAGAGCCTGAAGGATCCTGTTTGGCCTTTCCCTGCCTTCCACCACGTGAGGACAAAGCAACAAGACACCATTTTGGGCTCTCACCAGACACCCAATCTGCTGGTGCCTTGATCTTAGATCTGTAGAATTTTGTTACAGTGGCAGGAAAGAGCTAAGACACAATCATAAGCCCTAATTCTAATCTCCACTATGACATCAAAACACTGTTTTAGAGTTCTACATCATGGGCAGAAACAAAGATACACACATGCAATGATGGGATCCTTTTCACCCACACTATAGATTACTGGCAAGCAGAGTTTTCATGAAATACTCTAGGAATCCCTACGGATTTCCCCTGAGTAGAGTGGGATACACAGGGCCTGCATTTATACCTAAAGTATGTAGACTATACAATTTTAGAATTTTCTAGCAACATTTAAAAATTGGGAGATTTCATTTAGATACTACAGGTTCTTGAGATTGCAGTTTCTGCACTGAACAAATACAAATAAATATATAATTCTAAATTAGTGGCTACAAAGAACAAAAACAAGGTGATGTGAGAGAAATTTAACTGGGAAATGGTAGCTAGAGAAGATTTCTCTGAGGAGCATGAGATGTGAAGTAAAAATGAGAGCTAAACAAACAAACAGGCAGAAGAACATTCTGGGCTGAGGGATCACTTTCTGTGGATGTCCTGAGTCAGCTGCCACCTATGCCAATCCACCTGTTCCCATAACCCTTCTGGATACAGAGACAGCACCACCTCTCCCATTCTTTTAAAGGCAAGTTCCTCCACTGCTGCTCTGGAGCCCAACTCATCTTCCCTTCCAGACCTTGCTTCCTTTCCCTATCATATCTCTCTTCTATCTTTCAGGTTCTCCCTCTCTACTGGATCATTTCCAATGGCTTGAAAAAATCATTTAGTATGTACGTTTAGAAAATCCTCACATCTTCCTACAGGTACTGGCCCATTTCTCTGCTCCTCCTCATAGCCAAGCTTCTAAAGAGGAACCTATTTTCCTCTCTTTTACCTCTCTCCCTACCCCAATTCACTCTTCAAATTACTGCAGAGTACAGCCATACTCCTGGACTAAAACTGCTCTTGCTAATATGATCAATGACCTCAATGTATGGCCAATTCCAGGAAATGTTCTCATTCTATATTCTCTTTCTAGGTAATCTCATCTCTCCCTCTGGCTTTTAGTACCATTTTCATGCTGTTACCTGTTTTCAACTTTACATTTCAAGCTATGATTTCTCTTGAGTTCCAACTAATATACATGATATATCCACTTGGATGTCACAGCCATCTAACTGAGCTCTATTCTAGCCTCCTTGACAATTGTACCTCCCCTGGTCTTCCACATCTCTGTAAATGGCACATCATCCTACTGCCCAAGCCAAAATCTGGGAGTTATTCTTGATAGTTCCAACTCCCTTCTCTTCCTGCTCCTGTCATTAATCCTTCACCAAACAATCACACATCTATTTCTATTTCCTGTCACAATACTGCAAGTCTCTAATAGGTCTCCTGTCCCTTCCTGTACTTTTCCAATCTATTCTTCAAATAGTGGTCAAAGTAATCTTTTAAAAATGTAAACTGGACTTGTCACTTTCTATTTAGCAACTTTCAATGACCTTCTCTTACACTGAGAACAAAGCCCAAACTCCTTAACAAGAAGTACAAGTATACATAACTTTTCTTCCCCATTTTGTACCACTCTTCCTGCTAACTATACTTCAGCCATGCTGGCCTTTCCCCTGTTTCATCAAATAGCATGAGCAAAAGCATAAAAGTAGGAAAGCACTGAGGCAATAAGGGAGAGTATAAATATTCAGTATGTATGGCTTATTTCATTTATAAAGCAGAGGAAAGTAAGGTACCAAAGGTTATTTGGGGCCAAATTCTACAAGGTCTGGAACATTAGGCCAAGGACTTTAAATTTTATTCTTAAAAGAAATGAAGAGCCGCTATACCATTTTGAACAGGGGAGTAACATAATTATGGCTGTATTTCAGGAAGGATACCTTGGCAACAGGATAAATAAAGCAAAAATTTGAAGGGCTATCTAGAATTCATTAAAGCAGTAAGTAAAACAATAAGGAAATAGATAACATTGCTCTAAAATGTTTATTTCCTAATATCAGTATTTTCAATGAACATAGTCCTCCCAGTCTGGGACTGAAGTAAAATATAGCGAGAATAGTAGAAAATAAGCAAGCTGAAGCCTGGGCACGGTGGCTCACACCTGTAATCCCAGCACTTTGGAAGGCCAATGGGGGTGGTTTACTTGAGGTCAGGAGTTCAAGACCAGCTTGGCCAACATGTTGAAATCCCATCTCTACTAAAAATACAAAAATTAGCCAGGTGTGGTGGTGCACACCTGCAATCCCAGCTACTGGGATGGCTGAGGCAGGAGAATTGCTTGAACCCAGCAGGTGGAGGGTGCAGTGAGTCAAGATTGTGCCACTACACTCCAGCCTGGGTGACACAGTGAGACTTCATCTCAAAAAAAAAAAAAAAAAAAAAGAAGAAGAAAAAGAAGCAGTAGCAAGCTGAATTCCTTAAGCATAAAGGGCTTTATAGAACAACAGGATTAGATAATCACCATCATCTCATGGCACTTTGTTAAGAGTAAAGGTCAAATAAGTTGAAGTAGTTATTTACTTCTGATAATTGAATTAATTTTATAGATATTTGCAAAATTCTCCCCGAATATATAAAAATACACTGAAAATATGATTTACTGCTTTTCATTTATTTTTAAATATTTCTTTCATACTAGAACTGCAGACTTTTAAAAATTAAACATGCAAAATATTCAAATAATGCAGACAAATTTAATATGAAAAGTAAAGGTCTCCCTGTTATCTCTGAACCTCCTAGTTCCACTTTCTGGTGATAACCAATATTAAACAAGTTTTCTTACAGAAAAATTCCTGCCAAGTAGAGTAAAACTACTTGTTCAAAGCAAGATTTTGTGCATCTGCAAACATTTTATATTAAACTGATTTACTTTACCAAAATTTAACTAAATATTTGGTTGTTTCCAGTAGTTTATTCTTCCAAAGCATGCTGCAGTGAACATTTGTCTGTGTGTTTATGTGTAACTTTATTTTATTTTTCTGGGTACAACTTTATCTGTGTATCTGTAATTCCCTTAAATGGAAGTCTGGGTGAAAAGGGAATATTTATTTCAACGTTAGTTAGATATCATCCAATTGCTCCACACTTTCAAAAATGTTGCAACAAATTTGCACTTCTAATAATAGTCTTATAAGAGTACATTAATGTTTCCCCACGTACTCAACAATACTAGGGATAATCAAATCTTTTCATCTGTGCTATTGTGACAGGTAAAACAAAATCTGTGGTTTAGTACATTCTTTATTGAGATAGTTAAGTATTTCTTCATATCTTTAATGGCCATTTGCATTTCTTTTACTATAAACTTTTTGTTCAGGTCCTTTGTTTTCCTTTTAGGCTGTCATTGATTTGTAAAAAGCTCTTTGCATAGCAAGAAAAGTAGACCCTTTTCTCAGTTTCTCAATTTTTTAAAATTGTTTTCTCATTTTTCATTTATAAATTGATTTTGCATCGTATTTTCTAACATGAAGACACTTTTAATTTTAATATATACATTTATCAAATCTTTGGCTTTATGACTCCAAGATTTTGTCAGACCTTGACAGTCTTCTGCTCAAATTTATTAGAAAAGTCAGATAACCAGAACTTTTATGATCTCTCTTTTTTATACTTGGATCTTTTATACTTGGATTTTGGTGACGGGAGTAAAGTAGGGCTACAACTAAAAATTCTCACCATACTCCAAATAGCTAGCAAAGTGTCTTGGCATTATTTGTTGAATAATCCATCTTTTTCCAAATGGAGCTGAAATGGTACCTTTATCATAGAGTAAGTGCCCACTGTATTTAAGTATTTTCACTGATGTATCAGTCTCTTGTCCCAGTACCATTCTTTTACTACTGTCATTTTAATACCCTGTAAAGTGTAATACTGTGATATAATAAATACATATTTTTGCCTTATCCCTAGCTCCTGGCCAGAACTACTAAAACTCTTGCAATTTCCATTTAGGAAAACATGATAACAGCAATAGGGGCATCTTTTATTATAATATTTGGTTTTCGTACCTGGCTGTTGAAACAGTTCAGGAGTGAGTGATAAAGGTTCAAGGAGGGTCTGTTATTCAAAACAAGTTACTTTTGATCGCACTTGAGTTTATGTTAATGAGGTGAATTTTGGAACGCCCCTAAGGACGGGAGGCCTGTTTACCAAGGGAACAACCATATGTTTAGAGGGCTGGAACTTCCAGCCCCAACCCCCCATCTCTGGGGAGCGGACAGGGACTGCAGGTTGAGCCAATCACCAATGGCCAAGGATTTAATCAATATTGCCTATGTAATGGCACCTCCATAAAAACCCTAACAGAGTTTGAAGAGCTTCACATTTGGTGAACACAGGAGAAGCTGGGAGGGTGGCAGGCCCAGAGAGGACATGGAAGCTCTGTGCACCTTCCCTATACCTTGCCCATGTATCTCTTCATTTGGTTGTTCATGCATATCCTTTGGAATAAATTTATAAAATACCAGGAAATGTAAGAAAATGTTCCCTACATTTTCTGAGCCATTTGAGCAAATTACCAAACCTGAGGAGGGGGTCATGGGATTCCCCCCATCAATTTGGAGCTAGTTGGTCAGAAGTATAGGAGGCCAAGCCATGCAAAACCATTCCTAAGTTTTAAATTGCACAGTGTTGTGAGTAGTATGTTGAAACCTCTTGTCATCCTGCTCCATCCCACCCTAGGATGTGAATCCTCCCTTTGTCCAGCATGTCCATACGTTTACACTACCTGCCCCTTAGGCACTTTATAGCTGTCTGGGTTATCAGAGTGACTGTCACGATACTGCAGTATCTGTGTTCAAGTAACCCTAACTGTAGTTAGTAATAGCCCCAAAGCGCAAAAGCAGCAATGCCAGCAAATTGGTTATGCCAAAGAGAAGCAGTAAAGTGTTTCCTTTAAAAAGATGGAATTTCTTATTTATCATCTATCTATCCACCTGTTTTAATGTCAGAATGCATTTTTTAAAATAAATTTTTAATTTTGGAATAATTTGGATTACAGAAAAACTGTGACAACAGCACAGATGATTCCCCATACTCCATACCCAGTTTCCCCTATTAACGCCTTACATTAATACAATATATTATAATGAATCAATCAGTAAAGTTACATCATTATTAACCAAAGTCCATACTTTATTTGTGTTGCCTTGTTTTGTACATACTGTTCTTTTTCTGTTCCAAGATCCCATCCAAGATACCACATTACATTTAATTATCATGTCTCCTTAGGCTTCTCTTAGGTCTGTGAGAATTTCTTAGGCATTCCTTGTTTTTCATGACTCTGACAGTTTTGAGAAGTACTGGTCAAGTATAAATGTCCTTCATTTGAGTTTGTCTCATGTTTTTCTCATTAGACTAGGGTTATGGGTTTTTGGGAAGAAGATTTCAAAGTTAAAATGTATTTCTCATTACATATTAAGGGTACATACTATCAACATGACTTACCACTGTTGATGATGATCTTGATGACCTGGCTGAGTCAATGTTTGCCAGAATTCTTCACTATACAGTTATTCTTTTTCCCCCTTCCTATAAAAATACCCTCTGGAAGGAAGTTACTATGTGCAACCCATTCTGTAAGAGTGGGGAGTTATGTTCCACCTCCTTGAGGGTGGAATGTCTACATATATTATTTAGAATTCTGCACAGGAGACTTGTCATTTTTCCCCATTTATTTATTAAATCATTTACTTATATCAAAATGGACTCATAGGTATTTATTTTATACTTTGGTTATGATCCAATACTATTGCTATACTGCAGAAATTGCCCCAGCTTTGACCACTGGGAAGTTTTTTACTCCTGTGTTCCATTAACATATTCCCCATCCCTGTACATTTTTTTTGTTGTTGTTTTTCTTTACTTTCTGACACCACAAAAGGGTTCAGGCTCATCTAATATATTTCCTGTCCCAGTCTGAGAAACAGGCATTTTGCCAAGGAATCCTGGAAATTTGTCATTATGGGTCTCATTTCTGTTTCTTGTTGTTGATACTGTTTCTACTAATAGTGCCTTGACTATGAGCTTGGTATTTTAGGGAATATTTTGAGGTCTGGGTTGAAGTTTCTTCAGAGAGATGTGCATTTGCATCCAACAGGCATGAGTTTGTAATACCAACCTACTGCCATTTTTAATTAAATTCTGGGCTTGAGATTTTTCAGAACACACATAAGTAGTTTACTGCACTAATAAATTATACCAGTACAAAATTACTGACTGTAAACCTGTGTGAATACTAGTTTGTAGTTATAAATTCTTAGGATAAATTTTGTCTTCTCTCCCCAAACTCATTATCAAGGTTAAAACAGGCAAAGTTTTCTTACTGTCCCCTTCTACATGGACGTGTTTATCTTTCATTTTTATAGTAAGAGTGTAGCCCACTGAAGGCCTACTTTACATGGGAATTTCCTTTAACATTTTTCACTATGGGCGGGCCCTAAGTTTCATGTTATATCCCCAACTTAATGGTCCCATTTGTATGAAAGTCCAGAATAGGGAAATCTACTGAGACAAAAAGTGGATCAGTATTTGCTTAAGTCTCAGGGTTTCTTTTTTGAAGTGAAGAAAATAGTCTAAAATTGATTATGATGATAGTTGATTGCACTTATCTGTGAATACAGTAAAAATAATTGAATTACATATTTGATTTTTATTTTTTTTGTGACAGAGTCTTGCTCTGTTGCCCAGGCTGAAGTGCAGTGGTGTGATCTCGGCTCACTGCCACCTCTGCCTCCCAAGTTCAACTGATCCTCCTGCCTCAGCCTCCTGAATAGCTGGGATTACGGGCATGTACCACCATGCCCAGCTATACTTTGTATTTTTAGTAGAGACAGGGTTTCGCCATGTTGACCATGCTGGTCTTGAACTCCTGATCTCAAGTGATCCACCCACTCCAGCCTCCCAAAGTGCTAGGATTATAATCACGAGCCACTGTGCCCAGCCTGAATTACATATTTTAAATCGGTAAATTATATCTGAATAAAGCGGTATGAAAAAATGTTCTATGGTCATTTGGAAAGGGTTTTTTAAAAGTTTAAACCATATAGGCTTATGCACGCATGCACACACACATACACACACCCTAGATGAACTTCATTACTTGTATTATTCCCAGGCGTTTTTTTTTTTTTTTTTGAGATGGAGTCTCGCTCTGTCGCCTAGGCTGGAGTGCAGTGGCCCGATCTCAGCTCACTGCAAGCTCCGCCTCCTGGGTTTACACCATTCTCCTGCCTCAGCCTCCCAAGTAGCTGGGACTACAGGCGCCCGCCACCTCGTCCGGCTAGTTTTTTGTATTTTTTAGTAGAGACGGGGTTTCACCGTGTTAGCCAGGATGGTCTTGATCTTCTGACCTTGTGATCCGCCCGTCTCGGCCTCCCAAAGTGCTGGGATTACAGGCTTGAGCCACCGCGCCCGGCCCCCAGGCGTTTTTAAACTTCACTTACAAAAAAAAATTTTCATCTCCCCAATGTGTCATAAGCTAATTATGTGTGTTCAAGCTCCCCAAAATTATTTTGTATTTGTCCATTTCTCTTTGAAGGTTTCCTAGGGCTGTTTTATATTTTTCTCCCTACAAGCAAATTCCACCTTCCAATCGCCCTGGCCTTAAGCACCTTTTGCCTCACAATCTATCCTAAGAGTTGTTTTCATATAATTCCATACCTTCATTCTTTTTCTTTTTTTTTTTTTTGAGATGGAGTATTGCTCTGTCGCCCAGGCTGGAGTACAGTGGCGCGATCTCGGCTCACTGCAAGCTCTGCCTCCCAGGTTCATGCCACTCTCCTGCCTCAGCCTCCTGAATAGCTGGGACTACAGATGCCCGCCACCATGCCCAGCTAATTTTTTTGTACTTTTAGTAGAGACAGGGTTTCACCATGTTAGCCAGGATGGTCTCGATCTCCTGACCTCTTGATCCGCCTGCCTCAGCCTCCCAAAGTGTTGGGATTACAGGCACGAGCCACTGCGCCTGGCCCTCCTTCATTGTTTTTTAAGGCAACATAAATTTCCTTATTGATTGAGCTCCTGGTTTTCATTTTATGAATTTTTTATGCTAAGTTATTTGATGTTTAAAGATTTATGCAAAATATTCTCATTGTGGATTGCAAATCAGTATGAAAATATATCTCTTCAATTCCTGCAAAACTTTTGGTGAATTTAACCTCATCTATATTAATGTCCCCCAATTTCTTTTTGACACATCTCTAAGTTTTCTTTTTGCTTTCCACCTTTCTCAGTCATTTTACTTTTGATACATTTGTTATATAGCATGGAACTGAGTTTGTTTTTTAATATAATCCAGTAAGTTTTTTTTTAATATAGGTGAATTTACTTTACTTATATATAGACTTGCACGCTTTGCCGTCTTTCATTTTATGGCAATTTTTTGTTTTTGTTACAAATTTACTGTTTTCTTTCTCCCTCCCTTTACCTCCATGCTTACCACTCCTGTTTTTCTAAATATTTTGGATGTTTTATAGTTTAATTTTAACTCTTTTAGGGGTAAATTTTATAATTTTTTTTTTTTTGGAGATGGATTTTCACTCTCATTGCCCAGGTTGGAGTGCAATGGCATGATCTCGGCTCCCCACAACCTCTGTCTCCCGGGTTCAAGCGCTTCTCCTGCCTCAGCCTTCCGAGTAGCTGGGATTACAGGCATGCACCACCACGCCTGGCTAATTTTGTAGTTTTAATAGAGATAGGGTTCCTCCATGTTGGTCAGGCTGGTCTCAAACTCCTGACCTCAGGTGATCCACCCACCTCAGCCTCCCAAAGTGCTAGAATTACAGGTGTGAGCCACCGCGTCTGGCCTATAATTTTCAACACTATACTTACTTACACATGTATTTTTTGATTTTACAACTTTAAAGGTAAAGTTTGCTCATTTATACCTCCTTTAACCTCCCTATCCTCTGCCTGTCCCCCCGTCTTTTAGTTTTTTCTACTTGTTTTTTTCTGAATGGAGGCCTGCATGATTCATTCTTTTTCTTTAAAGTTCAGTACTATTGCAAACATACATCTCAGTATTGAACACTATATACAAAATTTTCCTAGGACTTGGTACACCCTTTTAAATTGCAGGTTCAAGCCAGGTGTGGTAGCATGTGCCTACAGTCCCAGCTACTCTAACGGCTGAGGTGGGAGATCACTTGAGCCCAGGAGTTTGAGGCTACAGTTAGCTACAATCACACCACTGCACTCTAGCCTGTGCAACAGAATGCGACTCCATGTCTAAAAATACATACATACATATATACAATTGTAAGTTCCATTCTTCCTTATATCTTTATTTTTCTATTATCTTCTTTAGAGGCAACAACAGATATCATTGTGTTGGATTTTCACTGTCAGTCCTCAAATTCCACCATTTTTTTTCTAATCGCTGTCATCTCTTTCTCCTAATTGGTACTTTTTTTTAAAAAATTTCATTTTGTTTTCCTATCCCCTAAATCTCCCTTTTCATTTCATATTCTATCAATTTTTATTTCATATACTTCATGTCTTCTAAAGTTATTCAGAGTGTAAAACATTTAGAAAAAAATTTCTTATCTTCTAGAGTATGCTTTTACTGATTATATTTCCATCTTTCTTTTGCAAGCTATGTCTCCCACACTAACCCCTGCAAAGTTGCAGTGTTCTATTTCTACATCTTATGTATTGTTTTTGTGTGTGTGACAAAAAGTATGACATTAAATTAACCATCTTAGCCATTTTTAAGTGTACAGTTCAGTAGTGATAAGTATACTCACGTTGTTGTGCAACAATCTCTCTTTCATCTTTTAACACTGAAACTCTGTACCTACTAAATACTAATTCTCTGTCCACCCTCTCACAGGCCTTGGTAATCACTGTTCTACTTTCTGTTTCTACGATTTCAGCTACTTTAGATATTTCATATTGAGGCAGGAAATTAAAGAAAAATAAAATTAAGAAGAAAGAGAAATAAGTTTTCCTGCATTAGGCTGACTTGTCCCGGAGGCAGCAACAGGCACAGCCCAGACCCAGGAAAAGTCTTGATAATATTATCTAATGTGTTCTGGAGACTCTCGCAGCACTCCCTCAACACAGGGAGAAGAAAAAAACAAATTTTCCTTTGTTTTATGGAATGAGTTTATAGATTCCTGTTCTCTCTAACTAGTGACTTCAAGTATTCTGTTTTATCTAAGAAGTACAATAAAGGTCAGGAGAAGCCTGAGTAGGCCTGAACTACAGCTCCATGGGCACCACAGTGAAGGTTATGGGATAAGCCCGTGCCTAGGCAAACCTAGATAATGGACATCTAGGCTGCATAGCAGTAGTTACGTGCACTTCTGAGTTTTGAACCTGTTACAATTTGATTAACTGTCTTTGTCCTGCCTCTGTATCCCTGCTTTCATGCCACTGTAAGCTTGCTTCAAGCTAGCCCACCCCCTTTTGTGAGGTGTGTATACAAACCAAGTGCTGTCTTTGTTCTGGGCCCCGTCTTTGGACGTGAGTCTGCTTGGCCTGAGTGCACTCAATAAAAGATTCTCCTATTTAAACCCAAGGTCTCTCTCATCCTCCTAAATCCCACAACATTTGCAATAAACCATATAGTATTTATCTTTTTGTGACTGATTTATTTTGCTTAGTATAATGTTCTTGAGGTTCACCTACCTTGTATTATGTGATAGGATTTCCTTCTTTCTTAAGGCTACACAATACACTACTTATCTATGTATGTAACGTATTTTCTTTATTGACAAATAATTCCCATTTTGTTAATACATTCATCTGTTGATGGACATGTGGGTTGCTTTCACCTTTTAACTATTATAAATAATGCTGCAATAAACACAGGTATACAGGTGTCTTTTTGAAATCCTGTTTTGAATTCTTTAGGTTATATGCCCAGCAGTGGCAGTGGGATTGCTGGATCATATACTAATTCTTTTTTATTATTCTGAGGAACCTCCATACTATTTTCCATAATAGCGATACCATTTGACATTCCCACCAACAGTGAACATGGGTTCCAATTTCCTTGCATCCTTACGAACATTTGCTATTTTCTGTTTTTTTGATAGTGGTCATCCTAACAGGAGTGAGCGATAACTCACTGTGGTTTTGATTTGCATCTCTCTTATGATTAGAGAGAGTGGGCATCTTTTTATATGTTTGGTATGGCATTTGTGTATCATCTACTGTCTATTCAAGTCCTTTGCTCATTTTAAAATAAGTTATGTGTTTTTAAAAATAAGTTGTTTGGGTTTTTTTTTTTTTGCTGTTGAGTTGTGTAAGTTCTTTATATATTCTGAATACTAATCCCTTATCAGATCTATGATTTGCAAATATTTTCTCCCATTCTGTAGAATGCCTATTCACACTCTTAATTGTTTACTTTGGCATGCAGAAGTTTTCAAGTTTGATGTAGTTTCATTGGTCTATTTTTGCTTTTGTTGTCTGTGTTTTTGGTGTCATATCTGAGAAATCACTGCCAAGTTCAATGTCCTGAAGGTTTCTCCTTATGTTTTCTTCTGGGAGTTTCAAGGTCTTACATGTATGTCGCCAACCCTTTTTGAGTTAACTTTTGTATATGGTATAAAGAAAGGGTCTACCTTTATTCTCTTAAATGTGGATATCCAGTTTCCCCAACACCATTTGTTGAAGAGACTATCCTTTTCCCATTGTGTAGTCTTGGCTATTGTCAAAAAATCATTTATTTTCTATATTCTTGATGTAAGCAGTTGAATCCGGACTATTTCCAAAATCCAGAATGGTTAGATGAGTTCCTTGACTCTTTTCTCTCGTTACCTAGGCTGTTCCATATCCCTCTAAGAGGTAAGGCTTGACAGCTAGGTAGTAATGTCTTGTGTTCTACATGCTTTTATGTCAGAAAAAGGGGCCCATGGACAAACATAAATAAATGTGATTTTATTGTAATTTTTAAAAAGTTTGGGCCGGGCGCGGTGGCTCACGCCTGTAATCCCAGCACTCTGGGAGGCTGAGGTGGGCGGATCATGAGGTCAGGAGATCGAGACCATCCTGGTGAACATGGTGAAACCCCATCTTTACTGAAAATACAAAAAAATTAGCCAGGTGTGGTGGCGGGCGCCTGTAGTCCCAGCTTCTAGGGAGGCTGAGGCAGGAGAATGGCGTTAACCCGGGAGGCAGCGGGGCTTGCAGTGAGCGGAGATCACGCCACTGCACTCCAGCCTGGGCGACAGAGCGAGACTCCGTCTCAAAAAAAAAAAAAAAAAAAAAAAAAAAGTTTGTATTGATGGTCTCACTGTCTTTGCTATAGCCTTCTGGAATGGCTTTAAGGTTGTCTCTGTTTGGGGACTGAGACAAGATGCTTCACTTCTAAAACTATCAGCCTTAGGTATTTATTTATAATCCTGTTTCTAAGTTGCTAATATCTTTTCCAAAAAGTAACAATTACTTTACAAATCTATATATACAGCAACCTAATAGTAGCATCAAAGTACTTTACACAAGAAAGTTTTAAAAAAAGAAAAGGAATTTTTGTTTAATCATGAGGCTATATTCTCATCAGAATGAAATGGAAACACACTAACACTGACCCCCATATACACACACACTCACACACAACCCAATCCCATTACCTTCAATATTGATCTGTAGGGATTCTTTATTGCTTGTCCAGGCTTCCTCGGGAACTGTCCTCTTCCTATGGATCTCCTCTTTCTGTGTAATGGCTTTAGTGTCTGGCGAGTTCTTAATTTCTGGGTCTCCTACTTGAGCTGAGTGCTCTGCAGCAGCAGCAGCACTGGAATCTACGAAAGGGACATTAACACACTATACAGACAGGAACTGGACATAAAATATTTTTAAATGTCTCTCAAGTATGTATTATGTGAAAGGCTTTCTTAGTGATATTGAATAAAAAAGATGACTCAGAAATGCGTTTAGAAAATAATTGAAAATTGGGGCAAAAAATCACATATGTAAACAGATATACCATAAGAAAGAGTCAGAAGAAGAGGTATCGGTATTCAAAGAAAGAAAAACTAATTGCAGGTGGGAGTACTACAGAACTCTAGACAATTGATTTTGACATTAGAAGAGAGCTAAGATGGGATACACATTGAGATGGAAAAAAAAGGAGGTGACTATATAACAGAAGAATGGTGTCAGGAAAGTAACTTAACATCTAAGAAACAGAGCAAGTATATAGCATTAGATTATATAATTTATAAGGAAAAGAGGTGAGAACTAGTGTTAGAAAGTTGTTTGGGAGTGGATTCTACAGTTCTGGAAGACAGTGCTAAAAGAGTTTAGATTTTATCCTTACGGGCAATGAAAACTAAAGTTTTTGATTACAAGATTAACATGTTCAAAACTGTTTTTGGAACATTCATTTAGTAATAGTAAAATGGGGTAAAATTCAGAAGTGTTGCCCAGAATACAATCTAACCTTTTTAAACAAGCAACACCTAAAGAAGAGAAGCAGCTAATTATGTTCTAAAATGTTTTAGTTTACAACTGTGGCGGAAACTATTACTACTATCTGTCCTCTAATATGCACTTTCCTTTTCCTCTAAACAGAACCCTAACTTTAGCTGGGCAATTGTTATTAGAATAACAACTCAATTTCCCAGCTTCCCTGGTACATGTGACCATGTGTCTAAGTCTGGCCAATAGAATGCAAAAACAATGGTACATATAGCTTCTGAGAAGTATCCTTAAAGGAAGGAATGAGATTTTTCTTTTCCTTTCTTCCTGCTGGTTGCAATATGGGCTGATGGCTACAGCTTAAGAATGAAGGCCAAAAATGTCAGAGTAACAAGAGAGCAACAGCTTTGTTCCGATACTCTGGAGTACCAGGTCAACTCTGGATGCTTACCTCTGGATTTTTACAAAAGAGAGAAAGTTTTCTGTTTTCTTTAAGCCTATGTTATTTTGCTTTTGTTTTCCTCTCTCAGAGCCAAAACTAGTCCTAATGTAAATAAACTATGAGGGTTATTTAAATCAGCACAATCCCTCTGAAGTAAAGTAACTGATAGGGAGGAAGCAAACAAGCTGAATTCCTAAATAAAGGATCATGTACAAAAATGGTATTAGTGGGTCCGTGTCTCACAGAATTGAGAGATTTTTATCATCACAGGTAAAAAGTCCATTAAATGAATTTCTGGAAATTAGATTAATTTGTTTACTATATCCAAAAGATCTCCAGAAATATCTCAAAGAACTTTAAATATGTCCATTTTACCTGCCAAAGTATATAATAAATACAGCTAAACATACTTTAACTATTTCATATATACGCAAGATAGAAGAGAGCTGAAGACAGCAAGAAGAAAATAGAGAATATATTTCTGTGTCTGTTCTTAAGAGTCTCATTTTAGAAGACCAGAAGAAAATTATATGCAGAAAATCCAGTTTAGCTACCTGCAGTATCTTTCTGCAAAGATTCTTTTTCTTTAGCCTGGGCAGCCTCAGTCACTGCCCTTGTACTGTGGATCTCTTTCTGTTTTTTGTCTGACAGGTTCTCATCCCCAGTGATTAGCACTTGAACTGAGGCATCTGGAATAATGACATCATTTGATTTCAGAAAAGGAAAGATAATAAACACAACAGACAAGTAATCCTCCCCCCAAATTACAAACAAACCCCCAAATTCATGTATATATTAGGAAAAAAGTACCTCTTAGGCTCCATCTGTGTAAAAACTGTGACATGAATTGAAAATTTTTTCGTATTTTACTGTATAAAACAACAGTTTAAATAAAATAACATTCTACAGCCGGGCACAGTGGCTCACACCTGTAATCCCAGCACTTTGGGAGGCTGAGGTGGGTGGAACGCTTGAGGTCAGGAGTTCGAGACCACCCTGGCCAACATGGTGAAACCCCAACTCTACTAAAAATACAAAAACTAGCAGGCGTCGTGGTGCACACCTGTAGCCCCAGCTACTCAGGAGGCTGCTGCGGAGAATCACTTGAACCCAGGAAACGGAGGCTGCAGTGAGCCGAGATCGTGTCACTGCACTCCACCCTGGGCGACAGAATGAGACTGTCTCAATAAAATAAAATAAAAAACATTCTAAATAAAATCTGTTCCTTGATGGTTTGATGCAACAGTAAAAAAAGCAAAAAAAGGAAAGATCAGGTACGTTTTTTCAAAGGAAAAAAGATGTGAACAATGCTTCCAAGTTATTTGCCCTATTCAAAGTGTTTACCACTTATGGAGTCAATTTTTATATTTCATATAATCCAAGAAAAACACTTTTATCATCTAGATTTTATATACAGCATTCTCATATAATTTTTTTAAAATTTCATGCAGTTATAGCCTTTTAAACTTATCTAATACTATTTCTCTTTTCCTTTCTGTTTTTCTTGATCATTTTTGATTTTTATCTGTAAGTATATTGTTCAACAAAGAAATCAGAAAGGGAATAGAGATTGCTAAAAATGCAAAGAACTAATTAACTCTTGCTACCTCTTTTAAAGTCACACATTTTTCTTACTTCTATTACTTTGATCCTCCTAATCTCTTTTATCTAAATGTCTTCTGAAATTTTTAGATCATTAAAAAATGTTTTAATGTTAAAAAAAAAAGTTTTAATGTTAATAAAATATTTCAGGCATACCAAAAGTATAGGCCACAAAATGAACACCGAAGCATTTACCATAGGGCTTAAAAAATATTACGAATATAATGTTCCTTGTGTAAGCTGTTTCCAGTGATGCCATTCCCACTTCTCAGTAGCAGCCTTTATACCAAATTTAGAGTTTATCAATATCAAGGATGTTTTGTAATTCTTTACTACGTTGCATATATTAATAAACAATGTACAGCATTGTTTTGCAAGTCTTTAAACCTTATATGAAGGGTACAATACTGTCTGTACCTTTACGCACCATGCCTTTTTCACTCAATATTATGATTTTGAGATTTAGTCAATTAACGTATGTCTCTGATTCTCAATGTTATGTATTATTCTATTGTATTAATATATATGAATATACCTCTGTTGATCAACTTAAGGCTATTTCCTATTTGAAAAGCACTGCAATGAACACTCCTGTGAAATGTCTTTGCAGGTAGCATGCATTATAAATATCTTCTCCCAGGCTGTTTCATGTCTTTTCATTGTTTGATATCATTTATGCAAAAAAGTTTTCATTTTAATAATGGCATATTTATTATATTTTTCCTTTAGGGTAGGTGCTTCGTGTGTCCTGTTTAAGAAATCTTCCATCATCACATGGTCATAAGGACAGACCATCTAAATTCTAAAAATGTAGTTATCCCATTTACTTTTAATATGCCTGGCATACTATACATTTCTGTTTAGTGTGCAGCAGTGATTTATCTGATTTTATTTTTTCCAGATATACATTCACTGGTTCAAACTCTATTGAATAGTTCCTCTTCATCCTTTCTCCACAGATTGTTATGCTATCTCTGTGTATGTTAAGTTTCCACATCCATGGATATGTTTCTGGGTCACCATTCTGTTTCATTTTTCTTTGTTTATTCCTTTGCAAATGATGTCTTAAACAAGCTACACATGTAATAAGTCTTGATGTGTGGTATGGCAAGATCCCTTATCTTATTCTTTAAACATACTTTTTTTGATTTTCCATAAATATTTTAGAATCAGCCTGTCAAGTTCCACAAAAAAATCCTACTGGAATTCTGAGTAGCAATGCATTTAATTTAGAAATTAATTTGGTGACATCTTTATTATCATAATTGTATAATTTTCCAACTATTTAGGTCTTAATATATTTCAATGTAGTTTTATAATTTTCTCTTAAAATAGTTCTACATGCCCTTTTAGATTCATTTCTAAGTACCATATTGCTTTTTAAAAGATCTTTTTAATTGTACAGTGGAAAATATGGGGGAAAATGTGCACATATAGAGCTCAGTGAATTACAAAAACCAAGTGTATATAACCTTATCCAGGTTAGGAGATAAAATCTGGCTAGAAACTTACATGCTCCCCTCATTCTTCCTTCCATCTCCCCCATGCTGAGGGTAACACCTGATTTTAAATATAACAAATTGGTTTTGAATATTCTTCAACTTTTTATAAGTGGAATAATATAGCACATACTCTTTTGTGACTTGCTTTCTTCTCTCAAGTTGTTTGCAAGATTCATTAAGTGGTGTCACATATATTTACCTTCACTTATCTCACTTGCTAATCAGTATTCAATAACGTTAGTATGCCACAATTTATCCATTCTACTGGATAAAAACTTGGCATTTGGGTAGTTTCCAGTTTGGAGCTATTACAAACACTGCTGTGAAGAATATTTGTGTATGTTTCTCTTGGTGCTTGTATGCATCCCTATCTGTTGAGTATAGAGTTAGGAACAGAACAGCTATGTCATAGGTTCTGCTTTTGTGGAACTTAGTAGATAATGTCAAACTGCTTTTCAAAGTCATTATACCAATCCACACTCTCACAGCAGTGAATTAGTTCTGCTTGTTCTACTGCATTCTTACCAATACGGTATTGTCTTTTTCATTTCAGCCAGACGTCTTAGTAGGTACATGGAGCTATCTTACTGTGATTTTAATTTACATTTCCCTGTTGATTAATGAAGTGAAATATTTTGCACATGTTAATTGGCTGTTAGATATTCTCTTTTGTAAAGTATCTATCAAAGTCTTTTGCCCATTTTTCTATTGGGCTGAATTCCTTTTTCATATTGATTTGTAGGCATTCTTCTTATATTCTGGGTATAAGCCTTTTTGAGTCAGAGTCTCGCTCTGTCACTCAGGCTGGAGTACAGTGGCGCGATCTCGGCTCACTGCAAGCTCTGCGTCCTGGGTTCACACCATTCTCCTGCCTCAGCCTCCCACAGGTGGCTGCTGCCATGCCTGGCTAATTTTTTTTTTTTTTGTATTTTTGTATTTTTGTATTTTTAGTAGAGACGGGGTTTCACCATGTTAGCCAGGATGGTCTCGATCTCCTGACCTCGTGATCCACCCGCCTCTTCCTCCCAAAGTGCTGCAATTACAGGCATGAGCCACTGCGCCCAGCCAGATATGTCTTTTGTGGGACACAAGTATCACAAATACCTTCCTCACCTTGTGGCTTGCATTTTACTCTCTTATTTGTTGTTTATAAATATTTTTAAAATTTTATTTTATACATTTTTAATTATTAGGCAGTCTCCCGAACCAGAATAGGTTCAGAGAGACTCTTAGAACTTCTCATTTTCCTGTAATCCCAGCACTTTGAGAGGCCGAGGCCGGCGGATCACGAGGTCAGGAGATTGAGACCATCCTGGCTAACATGGTGAAACTCTGTCTCTACTAAAAATACAAAAAGAAAAAAACAAAATTAGCTGGGCGTGGTGGCAGGCACCTGCAGTCCCAGCTACTCGGGAGGCTGAGGCAGGAGAATGGCATGAACCCAGGAGGCAGAGCTTGCAGTGAGCAAAGATCATGCCACTGCACTCCAGCCTGGGCGGCAGATCAAGACTGCATCTCAAAAAAAGACAAAAAAAAAAAAAGAATTTCTGATTTTAATGTGCCATATTTGTCAGTATTTTCTTTTATGGGTTTTTTTTTTGGTGGGGAGCGGGGCGTGGGATCCAGTTTAATGAATCTTTTCCTATCCCCGGATTAATACTCCTCCATTTTCTTGTAGATCTATCAATCATTCATCTATCTATGCCCTTTTATATTTAGACCTACAATCCATTTTGAAATAATTTTTATTTATAATGTGAGCAAGGAAGTCAATGTTCTTTTTTTTTCCAATATGAATATCTAACTTATTCTGCACCATTTTACCCCAAAAATAATTCTCACCCCACTATATTTAGTACCTTTAACATAAATCAGGTATTCATATACAGGTAAATTTGTTCCGGGAATATTTTGTTCTATGGTCAGTTTGTTCATCCTTGTGCCAATATCACACTGTCTTAATTACTTAAGCTTCAGCTTTATAATTACTACAGCTTTAGCTTTATAATAAGTTTTGATACCTGGTAGTGTAAATCCTTTAGATTTGTTCTTCAAGATTCCCTTGGCCATTCTTGGCATTCTGTATTTCCTTATCAATTTTAGAATAAGCTTGCTGGTTTCTGAGAAAAAAAAAAAACCTGCAGGGATTTTGATTGGATTTTTCTTATTTTTTAATATGTGTATTTAAGTTTGTAACTTTACCCCTAAATATCACTTTGGCTCTCTTCTAAAACTTTTTGATATTAAAATTTTGTTATCCCTCAGTTCTAAATATATTGTAATCTCCATTATGATTTATCTCTTTAACTTCTGAGTTATTTAGAATTACATTATATAATTTTCAAATAGATGAACGGTGTATTAGTTTCCTAGGGCTGCCATAACAAATTACTACTGAGCAGGTTAGACCAAAGAAATTTAATCTCTGACAGATCTGGAAGTTAAAGTCTGTAATCACAGTGTCAGCTGGGCCATGCTCCTTGAGAAGGCTCCAAGTGGGAATTCTTCCTTGTCTCTCCCAGCTTGTAATGGCCCATGGCATTCTCTGGCTTGTGACAGCAGAACTTCAATTTCTGCCTCTGTCCTCAATAGTCCTCTCTCCTCTTTTTATAAGAAAAATAGTCACTAGATTTAGGACTCATCTTAAATCCAGATGATTTAATCTTGAGATCTTTAATGACATCTGCAAAGACTCTATTTCTAAATAAGGTCACATTCTGAAGTTCCAGGTGGACATGAATTTTGGGAGAATACCACTCAATCTGTTATAGACAGATTTTTCTTTTATTTCATTATTCCATATTTTTATTGTTGAGTTCTAATTTAGCTACAGTGTGGTCAGTGAAGCTGGTCTGTCTGCACATCAATTCTTTGAAACCAACAAATTCATCAAATTTTCTGTGTTCTTTTAAAAATGGAAAATCATCTATTAAAAGTCAAACTTCATTATTCAAATACTTTCTTTCTTTTTTTTTTTTTTTTTTTGAGATAGAGTCTCGCTCTGTTGCCCAGGCTGGAGTGCAGTGTCGTGATCTCAGCTCACTGCAAGCTCCACCTCCCAGGTTCACCCCATTCTCCTGCATCAGCCTCCTCAGTAGCTGGGACTACAGGTGCCCGCCACCACACCTGGCTATTTTTTTTTTTTGTATTTTTAGTAGAGACGGGGTTTCCCCATGTTAGCCAGGATGGTCTCGATCTCCTGACCTCGTGGTCCAGCCGCCTTGGCCTCCCAAAGTGCTGGGATTACAGGTGTGAGTCACCGTGCCTGGCCCTACTTTCTCTCTTTACTTCCTGATCTTTGACATTTCTGAAATGTATTGTTGAATTTACCTATACGTTCCTGTAATTTTCCTGAATATGTTTGAGAATATACATATAAGCTCACAATTTTATCTTTCCTGGTATATTTGACCCTTTTATTACTATGAGATAAAACTGTTGTATCTACCTTTAATTTTTTTTTTGTCCTGGAATTCTATTTTGTCTATATTAACACTAGCTTTTCTTTAGTCAATATTTGCCAAATGTACTTTTTTTCTTACTTTTTTGAGCTGAAGGACAATATAAATTCTGATTTAATAAAAATAATGTATATGTTTTAAAAGTCAAATAGTTTCATGAAGCTTATAAGAAAAGTCAGCAGTTCCCTCTCCAGGGATCTCCAGATCCCCAATTTCTAAAGGCTACCATTTTCAACTCCTTTAGCCATTTATTCTAGGATCAATATCCTTATTTCCTAATAACATGCTTTATACTACCATATCATTTTATATTCCAGAAATTATCTATTGATTTCCTTCTAAGATCAATTACAATCTCATATCTTTCAGTTCTGGGATTTATTCTTATACTATATACTAAGATCAATTATGGATTTATCTCATTACAAAACCCTCCTACCCATACATATCTTTTCATGCTATCTTCTGAAAAGTTTTAGCCCTATATTAATGTTCAGTGTTTATATGTCACATAAATAATGGTCAGAGTGATTAAATCAATATTCAATTAAATCGATATTTAGTGTTTACATGATTCTTTACATAATTATTATTCACAGCTAAGCCAGCTAGTACACTGTAATTACATTTATTTTCTATTACAAACTTATGCTTTTCCTGAAGAGTTAATAACTGCTTTGTTTTTGCATTTTCTGAGTTTCTAAGACTGAAAACCTACTCTAAGTATAGTCAATCACATAAGGTATCCTATCAATTTGACTTTTTCCTTGCAGGCTTCAATCTGAATGGGTTCTAGGCCTTGTGTACCACCACCACAGTGAGAATTCGTTTCCCGTTTCCTGTGTTGGCCCCCTCCATTTCCTCAATCCCATGTTTTCTTTCTTTTCTTCTTTTTTAACTTAAATAAACTCCCTTGTTTTAGTGAAATAATTTTCTCTCAGAATTCTAAGGTATTATTCCTTTGGTTTCTAACTCTGTTTATCACTTTTGAGAAGTTTGATGCCAGTCTCATTTCCATTTCTTTACATGGAATGTACGTTTTCTTTTTGGAAGCTGTTAGAATCTCTTTTCAAATCAGTTTTAAAATGTCAAGGTCATGTGCCTTGGTGTATATATTTATGTACATGGTAGTCCCTTTTAGTATGAAAACTCACATCTTTCAGTTCTGAAATTTATTCCTATACTAGTCCTTTGGTTCTTTCTTTTTTGCTTTCTCTATTGTCTTTATAGAATACCTGCTTTGGATGTTGAAACTTTTGGGACAATCTTGAATTTTAAAAAATATTTTCCCGTCTCTTTATGTTCTATTTTTGAAGAGATTTTCTCACTTTTATATTTCACCCCTTTAACTGAGAATTTTACTTATGAGATGATCTTCTATGAGCTCTTTTGGCTATTATATAGGTCTTTGTTCAGTTTCCCAGGCAGGCATTCACTCCTCTATTCTTCTTCTTTAATTCTCTAAGGCAAGAGGTTCTGAGGCTAGGTTTCTCTCAAGGTGAAATGGCTACTAAGGACTAAGCCAGGAGGATGGCTTTTCCTTAGGATGTGAAATCTGTAAGTAGACCCACAGATGGGAGATTGTAGGGGTCCTCAGATAATTGAGACTGACTTTATTTCAAACATATCATCTTTACCAAATGAAGCCTGGGAGTGAGGTAAAGCTGGTAAGTTCTTTCTGCAGACTTCAGACACAGTTCACTTCTTTCCTGCCAACTTTTCCACATCTCCCCTCACCTAAAGTATCTGACACTGGGATCTTAGGGTTATCTGTTTCAACCAAACTGCCACTAGTATATGGATAGTGGAAAACATGTAAGGGATTCCCTGGTGCATGAAAGTTTTCATTTATGAACTATATTTTGTAAAATTATTTCTTTTTATTTACTTGGCAGTCTCAATGTTAGCTGGTAGATATGCTTCTCTTGTCTTATTTCAAAAAGCATTTATAAAAAGACTTCACTGTGTTTTGAAGTAGAACAAAATTATCTAAAAAAATGTGTGCTTTAATAAGCAGACCTCATTTATTTTTCTCACAAAGGCATTGATGCTACCACATGAAGTCATTAACACTATACCAAAACTAGAACATAGAGCCACCCTACGTTTAAAAACTGCCCTGGGATCAGTAGCACCTATTTGGCTAATAGTTATACACAGGAATAAAGAAGTATAAATATAACAAACACAGGCAATTATACATACAGAATTTTCAGTGGCTACTGGAGTTTTCATTTAATAAATATTATCATCTCTCAGCTACACAAGTATAACGTCAGGGGTGCAGAAGAAAAAAAGCTTTTATAAAACAGTGGGGGCCAGGCACGGCGGCTCATGCGTGTAATCCCAGCACTTTGGGAGGCTGAGGCAGGCAGATCATCTGAGGTCAGGAGTTCAAGACCAGCCTGGCCAACATGGTGAAACCCCACCTCTGCTAAAAATACAAAAAATTAGCTGGGTGTGGAGGCGGGCGCCTGTAATCCCAGCTACTCTGGAGGCTGAGGCAGGAGAATCACTTGAACCTGGGAGGTGGGGATTGCAGTGAGCAGACATCGCACCATCACACTCTACCCTGGGCAACAAGATCGAAACTCCATTTCCAAAAAAAAAAAAAAAAAAAAAAAAAGATTGAAACTCAAATACCCACAGTGACCAGACAGATAAGGTGGAAGAATGAAGCAGACTGAGTCTTAGAGCTGTGGGGATGGAAGCAAACAAGGGAATGGATGTCCTGCCTGCAGGGGGACAGCCATGGCTCAGCTGCAGCTGATTACCACCATGAATGAATGCAAGCCAAAGGGCAGCCAGATTTTCTGATTTTTCAAGGGAAATCAAAAATCTTAGTTTTAAATGTTGGCAGAAAATTTAAAAAATTTTAAAACAACATGGGGGCTGGATGCAGTGGTTCGTGCCTGTAATCTCAGCACTTTGAGAGGCCGAGGCAGGTAGACAGCTTGAGGCCAGGAGTTCAAGACCAGCCCAGGCAACATAGCGAGACCCTCATCACTACAAAAAAAACCTCATCACTACAAAAAAATTATTAGTCAGGCATAGTGGCGTGTGCCTCTGGCCCCAGCTACTTGGAAGGCTGAGGTGGGAGGATCACTGGAGCCCAGGAGTTCAATGCTGCAGTGAGGTATAATTGCATCACTGCACTCCAGCCTGGGTGACAGAGTGAGACCCTGTCTTTAAAAAAAATTTTTTTTAAAAAATCATGTCAGCAACAGAATCCAGCTTATAAGACATTACTTTGTAATATCTGACAGAGATACACTAATGTGGCAATTTAATCAAGATTTTCTATGGATCTTAGTATCTAAAACATACTTGACTGGGTATTATTTCATTTCAAAAGCTGTATCATATTTTATTCCCCATTGTGAAAATGAAGTTTACAGTTTTCAAAAATCTCTGAAGCATAATAAAGGATTTTATGAAATTTTACCTTCTTATATATGCTCAATATAATGGCAAGGAGAAAAGCTTGTATAATGAAACAGAAAAAAAGGATAAAGATTAGACAGTAATCTCACTTAGGATGAAAAGGGGAGAAAATGCCACAAAGTTTACAAAGCCAATCCAGTTACCTGCATTTTCATTCCGCAAGGGTTTTTCTCCCACTGGCAAGGATGCCTTAGTCACTACCCTCTTACTGTAGATTCCTTCTTTATGTTTAATGTTAACAGTGGCTGAGAGATCATCATCTCTTGTGCCTAGCACCTGAGCTGGGAAGTCTGGAGCAACCGCATCATTGGATCCTAAAGAAAAATGGGGAAGTAATACAAAACACAAATAGTGACATGAAATTGAGAAAGACTTTTTAAAAATTTGCCTCTCAGACCAGTTCTATGAAAAAAGCACTACAGGCCAGGCACGATGGCTCATGCCTGTAATCCCAGCACTTTGGAAGGCAGAGGCGGGTGGAGTTCAGCCTGGCCAAGAAGGTGAAACCCCATCTCTACTAAAAATACAAAAATTAGCCAGGTGTGGTGGCAGGTGCGTGTGACCCCAGCTACTTGGGAGGCTGAGGCAGAAGAATCGCTTGAACCTGGGAGGCTGAGATTGCAGTGAGCAGAGATCGTGCCACTGTACTGCAGCTTGGGTGACAGAGTGAGACCTGGTCTCAAAAAAAAAAAACCAAACAAACAAAAAACAAGAAACAAACGAACAAAAGAACAAAAAAACAAAAAAACACTACAATGGGTAGGATATTCAGAAGGAAATGTCAGTCAAACTGAAGTTGTAAGCTATGTAATATAAATTCTAATAATACAAGGCAGAGATGCAAATTATGTAAGAGAAGATATAAAATGGAGAATCAGTTCAGGAGAGAGAATATTTTCAGCTCACGATGGTTTTGGCGGAAAGAGAAAATGGATTGTACCTTGGAAGAAAGTAGTTTTTGATATAGAAAGGAAGGAAAAAAGGCATTTTAGGCAGAAGTTATAGCATAAGCAAAGACAAGAAGCATTTAAGAATGGCGGACACTTTATGGTCAGGCTGGATTGCAGAATACATTAAGGAAAGTGGTAGAAGGTATTTAAAAATAGTTGTTTGGAACAAAATTCAGCAGTGCATGGGATCCCAAGCTGAAGAGTATAAACGTTATTGTATATGAAATGCAACATAATGGAAGATTTTTAAATGAAATAATAATATATTTAGCTATGTTTCCAGAAGATTAATCTGACAATACAAAAGACAAAACTGAAAGGAAAATGACAGATAAGTAAAAGACTTGAAAGTATTTAATTCTTTTAAAATATATTTCAATATTCCTACATTCCTTGATATAATAAATTAATCTATAAACCATGCCACATCTAACAGGCAAAAGAACATTTCTGGACATATAAAGGCTTATACTAATTTTCTGTGAGATGATTTTTCTTTCTAATATCCTGTATTTCCTGAGCTCCTAGTATGTGTATGCCAATAAGAGCTGGGTAAGTACCTGCATCATTAGTACAGTGCACAATAAGCCATGAAGAGTTTTGCAGGACAGATTGCAAGGAAAACACCACCTTCTGGGCCAAATAGATTATATTGGGCTCCTCTCAACTTCTGTAAAATCACTTTCTCTTATCTGCCTCTTACCTCTCCAGAAACTTATTTTTTATCTTTTCCTCTACCAAATCTCTCAATGCTAGAGTTCCTCAAGGAGTCAGAACTGGCCTCTCTTCCCTTCCTAGGTAAACTTATCGACCACCAGGGTATATGCTGATGACCAACAAATAATGTACCATTGGCCAAGACCTTTCTTCTGAGCATCCGACTCCAGCATTCAGCGACACAGCTAGCTCTTACAGCACTTTTATGGAAATTAGAAAAATGTCTCTTCCTCAAATAAAAATGTTTAAGTTACTATATATTGTAGTACAACACAAACTACTGTAAATGGTGGTCATTCTCTTCACAAATTCTCCCAGGGAGTACACACCAGCAGCAGCATGCACACACACAGTCTGCACCACCACCCCTTGTTCTCCAAGAGAGATGATCCCTCAAGTTCAGAGTTAGGTGGGGAACAATTATGTCCCTGAGAGCAGTGGGTGAATGAGCAAGCGAATCAACCTCAGAGGAGGTGAGAGGCAGCTGAGAGAGTGCAGCTACACATGTGTGCGTGTCAGTGAATGTAAATATACTTATTTTCCTGTACCTGTGCATAGCTACAGTATGTGTGAGTATAGATTTATGTTTGGGGCAGCACAAGAGTTAACATTGCTGCTCCAGAACTCTAACTAAAGATCTGGAATATTCATGCCCATCTGTGTGCTTTCAAAAAAGTATATATTTATAATGGGAACAGTGCCCCTTATAGGTGGCACTATTACCTTAACATGTGTAAATTAACTCTGCCTACATTCGATTGTAGACCCAACATCTCTATGTGGATGTATAACAGGAATCTCATTTTTAACATGTCCAAAGCAGACATTTTGATCATCTTCCCCAAATCTGCTTTTTCCTCAATCTCCACCTCAGTAAATGGCACCTCTATTCACCTAGTTGCTCACTCCAGACATTTTTTTCACACTCTTCTCCCTCACTCTCCATACTCTTATTACCAAATCTAGGAGAAACTATTTCTAAAAGGAAGTTGACTGTCCATTTCTCCCTATCTATAGATAACACTGTGATACTGATGCTACCATCTCTGGTACTGTCTACAGCAACAGCCTTCTAACTAACTGGTGTCTCTACTTGCACTTTAACCCACCCCACCATGGCTCTCTGCCTTCCCATCTATAAACCATTTCTCCATATAGTGGCAAGAATAAACTTTACAAGTGTAAATCAAACCATAATTGCGGTAGTACTAGAATAAAATCCAAACACTTTAATACAGTTGATAAGATCCTGCATGATCTTGAACCTACCTGTCTTCAACCATATCTACCCATCACTATGCTCTACGCTGTTAAATACAATTTATGGGAGTCCATTGTTTTAGACTGAGCTCCTGCACTAGGCCCCAACAGACCAAACCAAAATGTAGTCACTTGTACTAAATGCCATACAATCCAACTGAAACTTTAAGGAAGAAGGAAAGTTCCACAATGGACCGGAGTTTTCTAAAAACGAGAGATCCACAGCAACTAACTGAAAAAGGGGCCAGTCACCCTGAGCTGGTGTAACAAGGAACTTATCTCTGCTTTAATCTTTACCAGGAAAGTAACCTGATGTTAATCAATATGCTTTTTTTGGTATTACCGATGATCCACCACTTACAATGGAGTTACGTCCTGGTAAGTCCATCATAGGTTGAAAATATTGTTAGTCAAAAATGTATTTAATGCCCCTAACCTATCATAGCTTAGCCCAGCCTACTTTAAACATACTCAGAACACTTACAATAGCTTACATGTAGGCAAAATCATCTAACACAAAGCCTATTTTATAATACAGTGTCAAATAGTTCATATAGTTTATTAAATGCCATACTGAAGTATGGTTTCTACTAAATGTGTATCACTTCCATACCATCATAAAGTCAAAAAATAGTTAAGTGGAACCACTGTAAATTGGGAACTGTCTGTATTATGTTTCCTTGTTCCTGGTCTGGCTACGTTATCAGAACCAACTGCTCTCCCATGCCCAGTGCACCTTTTTCTATATTATAGAATGAGATGTTGCCTGATTCATGAATCACTACAAAAACCAATTAGATCTTCAAATTTATTGAAATTTCAACCCATGCTGCCTTCTTTCCATTTGTCACATGCATCAAGCTCTTTTCTGCTTCATGGGCTTTCCTAATCTTGTTCCCTCTCGCCAGAACATTCTCACACTCCACTCTTTGCCTACCTAATTCATCCTCATCCTCTAGAGTTCAGCTTAAAAGTTTCTTCCTGGAAAAGACCTTCAAAAGTTTGTAAAACAAAACTGGGTCTACTTGTTTATCTTGGAACTCTTCTTTATTTTCTTAGCATTTATCACTTGTAATTATGTACTTATTTATGGTCGAATATCTATCATCCAATGTGAACATAAACTCCATTATAGTTTATTTTGAGCAATACTGAAATTGTAACACCTACCACAGTATATCTGTCTGGAACACAGTAACATCTTTAATACTTATTGTTTGAATAAACAAATGAACATGAGCTGACAGCTTTCTATCATTTAAAAAAAAAATCAACCTGATCGTTGTAGAAAATTCAGGAAAGTATGAAGGAAACAATAAAAGAAAACCCAACTAAATCTGGGTTATATATCCTACTAAGTGAACATATACAAGGATCATACCATATACAGTCTCATTACTATTTTTTCACTAAAGTAGAGATATATTTTAAATGGAATTTAGGGTTTAAAGTCAGCATATGAGGTGAAAACCTTGCCATAGAGGGTCAAAATCACCCTTAGGAAGGCATATGTTGAAACTGACATCGTGCCTGCTCAAGAAACCCACCAGAGTCCATTTTTGCCTCCAGGCTTGCAACTTATCGCTGCGCCTGAATCTGAGCACCTGATGAAGTACCTGACATTGTACCAAAAAGACATTTCTTCAAACTCTAGAATCATACCCAGACAAGCAAGGTAAGATGCTTACACTATAAAAGGCAAACGAGGACTACAATGAACTTTGAGAATGAAGTTTTCCATCTTTCATTACATATTCTTCCTTAGTCATACGTTCATAAAGGGTAGAGTGCATGCACAAAACACCTGTACTTTTAAAATTCTCTTCTTTTTTGTTAAGTATATTTATTGGAACTTGCTTAAGTTAAATACATGTATGAGACAATATCAATGTATGCTAAAATTATTTATCATAGCTAAAGACATCTCACTGAATTCCACTCATCTGATTTAATTGTTTATGCTATCTTAAAATTCCCTATGTTTCTTGTTTTGTTACTTTGCTAATTTCATGTACTCAACACTGATTTGGAAGATAGATATCTACTTTTAAAACTCAATTAAGTTTTTTTGGTAACTTCTTAAGTTTTTTTAACTGTGGTAAAATATACATAAAATGTAACCATGACCGGATGCAGTGGCTCATGCCTGTAGTCCCAGCACTTTGGGAGGCTGAGACAGGAAGATCACTTGAGGTCAGGAGTTCGAGACCAGCCTGGCCAACATGGTGAAACCCCATCTCTACTAAAAATACAAAAATTAGCTGGGTGTGGTGGCGGGTGCCTATAATTCTAGCTACTCAGGAGGCTAAGGCAGGAGAACTGTTTGAATCTGGGAGGCGGAGGCTGCAGTGAGCTGAGACTGTGCCACTATACTCCAGCCTGGGTGACAAAGCAAGACTCTGTCTCAAAAAAAACAAAAAACAAAAAACAAACAAACAAAAAACCCACAAAAAAATAACCATTTTTAAGCGTACAGTTCAGTGGCATTAAGTACATTCACACTGTTATGCAACCATCACCATCATCTACCTCCAGAACTTATTCATCTTCCCAGACTTAAACTCTCTACCCATTAAATAGTAACTTCCCACTCCCCCACCCCCAGCCCCTGGTAAACACAGTTCACTTTGTGTCTCTATGAAGCTGACTTTTCTAGGTACCTCATATAAGCAGACTGGCTTATTTCAACTGGCCTAATGTCTTCAGAGTTCATCCATGTTGTAGCATGTATCAGAATTTCATTCCTCTTTAAGGCTGAATAATACTCCATTACACATATATGTCACATTTTGTTATCCATTCATAGATCAATAGACATTTGGGTTGTTTCCACCTCTTGGCCATTGTGAATAATGCTGTTATGAACATGGGTGTACAAATAGCTCTTCAAGATCCTACTTTCACTTTGTTGGGGTATATATTTAAAAGTGGAATTACTGGATCATACTATAATTCTATGTTTAATTTTTTGAGGAACAGCCACAATGTTTTGTATAATGGCTATACCATTTTACATTCCACCAGCAATAAGCAGTGGTTCCAATTTCTCCACATCCCTGACAACACTGATAATTTCCCTTTATTTGCTTGTTTTTTAAAATAACAGTGATTCCAATGGGTGTGAAGGGGTATCTTACTACAGTTTTGATTGGCATTTCCCTCATGATTAATGATGTAGAGAAGATTTTCATGTGCTTATTGGCTATTCGCACATCTTCCTTGAAGAAATGTCCATCAAATTCTGTGCCCATTTATCAATCAGATTGTTTGGGTTATTGTTGTTGAGTTGTAAGAGTTCTTTACATATTTTAGATATTAATCCCTCATCAGATAAATGATTTGCAAATATTTTCTCCTGTGAGTCACCTTTTCATTCTGTTGACTGGATTTTGTATACAAAAGTTCTGAATTTTGATAAAGTCTCACATATATATATTTCTTTTGTTGCCTTTGTGTTTTGTTTTTGTTTTTGTTCTTTGAGACATGGTCTCACTCTGTTGGCCAAAATGGAGTGCAGTAGTGCAATCATAGTTCATTGCAGCCTTAAACTCCAGGGTTCAAGTGATACTCATGCCTCAGCCTTCCAAGTAGCTGAGACTACAAGCATATGCCATCATGCCTGGCTAATTTTTATTTTTTTGTAGAGACAGGGTCTTGCTATATTGCCCAGGCTGATCTCAAACTCCTGGGTTCAGGCAATCCTCCCATCTCGGCCTCCCAAAGTGCTGGCATTAGAGGCATGATCCACCGCACCTGGCCTGGACATTTAAATAATATAATGCAGCAACTCTGGAAATCAGATTCTATTTCCATTCCAAGGTTTGGTGTTGTTGCTTTATGTTGTTTTAATAACTTCTCTAAACTAATTCTGTAAAGTCTATATTCTCTGTTATATATGGCCACTGAAGTTACTACTCAATTAGTTTAGTGATCAGCTAATGCCTGAACAGAAATTTCCTTAAATGCCTAGAACCAATAAATCTCGCAGCCTTTATCAAATGGCTCCATGCATATATTGGGATGTACCTTCAACACTAACCTAGGCAGCTGCCAACTCTACCTTAGCCTTCCCTTTTCTTCTTGTATAGACCCTCAAGGTCAGCCAGAGATAAGACCTAGTGCCTTGGGTCTTTCCCAAGCATACACAGGCCTATGCATGTATGGGGTCTCGCAGAGTCTTAGGAATATGTCAGAGCCTTTCAAAGAATCTATCAACATCTTATCCTCAAGTTTGCCTTTTAAGCTTTTCAGTCAGTTTACTGTTTACCTCAACTGTTAGTCCTCACCTCAGCCACTATGATATTAAAATACTTGTCTGTAAATGTTTTTGATAAACATCTTTCCCTCCCTTTCACCAGAGGCCTTTAGCACTGGATGGCTCCCAGTCAGGTCAAGTAAAGGTAAGCCTTTTGAGGGGAATCTTCCATGGAACCACTAGACACATCAAATTTTAACAATTCTTTGGGAAAGAAGTTTTTAAAAGAGCCCAGCTCCATTTTGCATCCTCTGGTCTTGGAAAAGAAAGCTATATTTCTTAAGTCTATCACTGAGCTGAGGTACTGGGAATGGGACTAGGGCAAGTTAAAATGCCAACGCTTACTGTTCTTAGTGGGATTTGGCCATTTTTCTTGAATAAATACTCCCTGGGCTGCCATTACGACTGGTTTATTTGCAAACATTTATCTCTTTCTTTGGATGGCTATTTCCTTTGCCCTTGTTTTTTGTCGTCCTTGTTGTTTGGATCTTATGAGTTCTATTATTTACTTATTCTCAACTAAAGAACAATTATTTGGCCCAAATATTTTCTAACAATGATGTATGTCTTGCTCCTGGCCCCAAACTCTAATTGGCTCCTCTCATATCTATAGATGCACAACATATTCATAGAAAATGGCCAGGAATTAGAACAATTCCTAGGCTTTCATCCAGTGTAGGTCTACTGGTCTAAGAAAGGATTGTTTTCTATTTCCAACTTCCTCACTCTCAGAATAGATGAAGAACATGAAAAAACAATCTCAAGTGTATATGGCAACTAGATCTCTTTTTGTCGTACTGACGCATACAATACTTTATTACAGAAAATGTATGTCTTAGGATACGGTGTGCCAGTCCTGAGTCATTTTCTTCTCCCATCACCTACACTATTCAATCTTTAAGTTAATCTCTCCAACCAGATGGAAGTGTTAGTGATGTCTATGGATAGCAGGACACAGGAGGCCTCAGAACTGGGCGACACAGCGAGACTCCGTCTCAAAAAAAAAAAAAAAAAAGTACTGGCACATCTGACCAGGTTTCTACTGTTTACAGACATCCTGTCTTCTGAACTGTAAGTAAGTGGGATAGAAGATTTTCCTACCTACAATTAATTAAGTGAACTTGTTTTCTTTCTGGTAGCCGTTAACAGTGTTTTTAAAACCATAGCCTTGCAAGGAGTAAACATTTCATTTATGGCTATAAACTTAACAATTAATCTTAACTTTTGGTGAGTACTTTTGTGGTTCTTTTTTTTTTTCAATGCTATCATTGTGAGAAATTAGGCGAGGTTGTATCAGAGGCTTTAATGCAGTTACTATCAAAAGCTAGTTTGGTTCTCTTTCAGATAAAAGTAACAAAAATGTTTGCCTAAGACCAGGAACAACTTCTCCTTTCTTTGTAATTTCTACACACATATTGATATTTATAGATAATCATGGAAAAAACAATTTGTCTAAAGTGAACCAAGTCATCTCCTGTGGACAACTCAAAACACTGTCCCACCAATCAAAACGCTACACCACACCAACTCTGCACCCTTAACTTAAAATCTTCTATAAGAAATATTTACCTAGTGTCTCCACAGGGTACTATTCATTTCCTAACTCTGCAGCTCCTCTGTAGTGGATTCACAGAGATGCTGCAGGATATTTTAAAATTCTAGGGAAAGGACAGTGATAAACTACTAGCTCAAGGTCAAAGTGTCAACATCAGATAGTGTTATGTTCCTTTCAATGCTGTTGTGCCTTGGCAAAAGCTGGATTTTTGGCAGCTGCTGTAATAAAAAGCAGAAAATAAGAGAAGGTCCAACCTCATCTCATGGTTTGAGAAGCTGCATAGTGTCCAACAGCTACACACATGTCATTAGTAAGTAATCGTGGTTATTTATGAACAAATTCTTTTTTCAAAAACCAAAACCAAAAATAAATAACAAATTTGTTAAATTAGTTGTTAGATCAAAACAATTAGTATTTATGTCCTAATTCCTTAGCTGCTATTTGAAAAAAATAATTGCTTATTATACATAAAGTGGAGAAAATAAATCAATGAAACACTAAGGGCGCTGTGAACCAAGAAAGCTTAGAAACTTTGCCCTAGATAGAGCCCACTAACCCAAATAATGATCCATACAATTTCCTTCATCAAATATTTATAAATGCCTATGTGTATATAATATATCTGATCAAATAACTCATCTATCTGAACCAGAGATCAATGTATGAAAAGTTCCATATTTCACTGAAAAATTAAAGAGCACTGGATTTTTGTCACTACAGAATCAACTAGCCAATACACAAATAAAATTTCAAATAATAAAACTTTGAATAATTTCTGCATAATACCTGAATGGGAGCTTTCAACGGTGGTATCTGATTTGGAATCCGGAGATGGAGGAATTTGTCTTAATTGTGGAACATAATACATCTTCGTACTACCAGAAGGCTTATATGGCAATAATAAAGGCTGACCTAAGGAGGTAAAAATCAGAACAATTAATACGAAAAACATTTATTAATTCACTGAACAAATATGGAATGCCTTCTATATTTCAGGCAGTGTTCATGACTTTTGGAATTTATGAGTGAACAAAGAGAAATGTATCTCTGCCTTCAAGAAGAATGAGAATTCTAGAGGAGGAAAATATACAGTAAATAATTAACATACTAAATGAGTAAATTATCCAGCATTTTAATAAATTATAAGTGATACAGAGAAAATATAGAAATGCTGAGGGTAATTAGGAATACAGGAGAAATTGAGGTTTAAATGCAGGGGAAACAGTTTAAGTAGGATGGTAGGGATAGGTTTCATTGAGATGACTTTTTAGCAATCCATTCCATATATAAATGACTCTAACTAAAAAACATCTTATCTTACATTGAACCGTAACCTGGTCATAATCAAGCCCTTATACTGGTCTTATTTTGCTTCCAGAGTCACAGACAGTAAGTCTAATTCTCATCTGTGTGACAGGGCTTCAAAACATAGTTTCCACTGCAAGAGTATGAATTTTCAATATTAAGAAAATACATAAAAGTAAAAATTACAAGGTGCTACCACTCAAGGATAATTATTATTAACATTTTAATGTATATCTTACCCATCTTTCCCTGTTGTTTGTTTACAAAGTGTCTGCAATATAGTATGCATAATTTGAAATTCAGCTTTTCTATTTTCTATTTAAAATAAAAATATTCATTTTACTTCCTATTCTTCACATTTGTATGGTTATACCACAGATTAAATATAGTCAACTCTTAGCCTAATGTTGAAAATGCAGGTTGTGTTAAAATGTTCAATTATAAAGAATTCTGTGAATAAAGATTTTCCCGTTTATACTTATTCTTCCCCATCACCCATCTGAGGTAAATTCTTTTTACAAAGTGAAAAATTACACCCTTCATGAAGTTTTTAAAAAAGTACTGACTGCTAAATTGCTTATTAATATGTCTGTGACAATTTACTCTTCCTCCAACAGCACACGTAGAGTCATTAAGAAATGATTAATTGCTAATAGGGGTAAAAGGAATCTCATTTTAAAAATATGCCCTCATCTTACTATTACGGACTTTTTTTTTTTCTATATAATAGTTTTTCTTTCATGATTGGTAGAAACTGTCAAATATGCCCTCATGTCCAACTTCCCTCCCTCCTTACATCTATACATCTATATATACTTCCAATCTCCCTCACAGCCATGTGTGAATGTGTGGGTGACTTTGATCAGTCCGTGGGAAGAGTGCGAGAATGTGTGCAACTTCCAGGCATTCCTGTAAAGTTATCCCATTAAAGCCCCCCACTTCCTAGATACTGCAGATCATGATAGCGGTAGCAGTTACTCTAGACCCAGAAATGGAAGTCACACTTCCAGAGATGGAAGCATGACAGAGCCACCAGACATGCAACTCAGCTATCAGCTCTAGACTACTTACCTGTAATTTAGGGTTTCTGTGATAAAATAGTTATACCATAGCCTAAAGTAATAAGAAACGCAATTCCCAGGAAAGTCTTGGTGGTGTGCTGGAACCAGAACCAGCTGACTTGGGGGTATGCAACCTAGTAAGACACCAGCCGAAATGGCCAAGGGAAACACTTGTGCCACTCCATACCCAAACCCAGACAGCACAGCTTGCAGCTCCAGGAGAGGCTCCTTCCTTTCACTTGGGAAGATGGAAGATTAAACAGGCCTTTGTCTTGCAACCTGGATACCAGCTCAGCCACAGTATGATAGAGATGCCAGGCAGAGTCCTGAGGCCTCCATTCCATGACCTAGCTCCTGGACAACATTTCTAGACACACCCCGGGCCAGAAAGGAACCTGCTGCCTTGAAGGACCCAGTCCTGGTAGGATTCATCACCTGCTGACTAAAGAATACCTGGGTCCTGAATAGTCAGCAGTGGTAGCCAGGCAGTATCACCTGGGTAAAACTCAGAGATGTGCTGGCCTCAGGTGTGACCCAGCAATTTCCCAGCAATGGTGGCTATGAGGAGAGACTCCCTTTGCTTGAGAAAAGGAGAGGGAAGATTAAATAGGACTTTGTTTTGCAGCTTAGGTGCCAGCTCAGCCACAGAGGAGTAGAGTACAAAGTAGGCTCCAGGAGTTCCTGATTCCAGGTGTTGGCTTGTGGATGTCATTTCTGGACCTGCCCTGGGCCAGAAGGGAGCCCATAGCCCTGAGGGGAGAGTCCTAGGCCTAGAAGCATTCACCCAAGCTGACAAAAGAGCCCTTGGGCCTTGAATGAATATCAGTGGTAGGCAGCCAGTACTCACCACAAGCCTGGGGCAGTGGTGGCCACGGGGAGTGACTTCTCTGTTTGTGGGAAAGAGAGGAAAGAAGGGGAAGAACTTTTTGTCTTGTGGCATAGATGTCAGTTCAGCCACAGCAGAATAAAGCACTAAGGTTTCTGACTTCAGGTCATGGCTCCCAGACAGCAATTCTGGACCTGCCTAGGGCCAGGGGGAAATCGCCACCCTGAAGGAAAGCACACAAGACTGCCTGGCTTTGCCACCTGCTGATTGCAGAGCCCCAAGGCCTTGAACAAACATAGGCAGTATCCAGGAAGTGGTTCCTGTAGACCTCAGGCGTGACCCAGTGTTTGCTGGCTTCAGGTCTGACCTAGAACAGTCCCACTGGTGGTGGCCACAGGGGTGGTTGTGTCACACCAGCTCCAAGCAGCTCAGCACAGAGACAGAGACTCCATTCCTTTGGGAGAAAGTAAAGGAAGAGAACAAGAGTCTCTACCTGGTAATCCAGAGAATTATTCTGGATCTTATTAAAAACTTCTGATATGGTTTGGCTCTGAGTATCCAACCAAATCTCATCTCAAATTGTAATCCCCATATGTGGAGGCAGAGACCTGGTGGGAGGTGATTAGATTATGGGTGTGGTTCCCCCACCTTGTTCTCATGATAGTGAGGGAGTTCTCATAAGATGTTGATGGTTTAAAAGTGGCAGTTTCCCCTGAGTTTTTTCTCCTGCTGCCATGTAAGATGTGTCTTGCTCCCCCTTCACCTTCCGCCATGACTGTTAAGTTTCCTGAGGCCTCCCCAGCCATGTGGAACTGTGAGTCAATTAAACCTCTTTTACTTGTAAATTACCCAGTCTCAGGTAGTATCTTTAAAGCAGTGTGAAAATGAATACAAAGAACTGGTGCCAGAAGTGGGGCACTGCTATGAAGATAACCTGAATATGTGGAAGCAACTTGGGAACCGGGTAACAGGCAGAGATTGGAACAGTTTGGAGGGGTTAAGAGGAAGACAGGAAAATGTGGGAAAGTCTGGAACATCCTAGAGGCTTACTGAATGACTTTGACCAAAATGCTGACAGTGACATGGACAATGAAGTCCAGGTTGAGGTCGTCTCAGATGGAGATGAGAAATTTGTTGGGAAATGGCATAAAGGTCACTTTTGCTATGCATTAGCAAAGAGACTGGCAGCATTTTGCCCCTATCCTGGAGATCTATGGAACTCTGAACTTGAAAGAGATTATTTACGGTATCTGGCGGGAGAAATTTCTAAACAGCAAAGCATTCAAGAGGTGACCTGGCTTATTCTGAAAGCATTCAGTTATGTACTTTCACAAAGAGAGGGTTTGAAATTGGAACTTATGTTTAAAAGGGAAGCAGAGTATAAAAGTTTGGAAAATTTGCAGCCTGACTATGCACTAGAAAAGAAAAACCCATTCAAGGAATTCAAGCTGGCTGCAGAAATTTGCATAAGTAACGAGGAGCCAAATGTTAGTAGCCAAGACAATGGGGAAAATGTCTCCAGGGCATGTCAGAGATCTTAATGGGAGTCCCTTCCATCCCAGGCCTGGAGGCCTAGGAGGGAAAAATGGTATTGTGGGCCAGGCCCAGGGCCCAGCTGCTCTGTGCAGCCTTGGGACTTGGTGCCCTGTGTCCCAGCTGCTCCAGCTCCATCTGTGGCTAAAAGGACAACAGTTCGGGACACTGCTTTAGAGGGTGCAAGCCCCAAGCTTTGGCAGTTTCATGTGGTGTTGGGCCTACAGGTGCACAGAAGACAAGAGTTGAGCTTTGGGAGCCTCCACCTAGATTTCAGAGGATGTATGAATGCCTGGATGTCCAGGAAGAAGTCTGCTGCAGGGGCAGAGGCCTCACGGAGAACCTCTACTAGGGCAACGCAGACTGGTAACATGGGTTGGAGCCCCATTAACAGTCTCTACTTGAGTACAGCCTAGTGGAGCTGTGAGAAGAGGGCCATCATCCTCTAGACCTCAGAATCCACCAACAGCTTGCACTGTGTACCTAGAAAAGCTGCAGGCACTAAACACCAGCTCATGACAGTAGCTGTGGGAGCTGTACCCTGCAAAACCTCAGGGGTGGAGCTGCCCAAGGCCGCGGGAGTCAACTCCTTGCATCAGCATGCCCTGGATGTATGACATGGAGTCGAAGGAAATTTTGGAGCTTTAAGATTTAATGACTGCCCAGCCAGGTTTCAAACTTGCATGGGGCCTGTAACGCCTTTGTTTTAGCCAGCTTCTCCCATTTGGAATGGGAACATTTATCCAATGCCTGTACCCCCACTGTATCTTGGAACTAACTTGTTTTTTATTTTACAGGTTCACAGGCAGAAGGGACCTACCTGCCTTGTCTAAGATGAGACTTTGGACTTGGACTTTTGGGTTAATGCTGGAATGAGTTGACTCTGGGGGACTATTGAGAAGGCATGATTGGTTTTTAAATGTGAAAAGGACATGAGATTTGGGAGGGGCCGGAGTGGAATAATATGGTTTGGCTCTGTGTCCCTAGTCAAATCTCATCTCAAATTGTAATCCCCACATGTTGAGGGAGGGACCTGGTGGGATGTCATTGGATCATGGGAGCAGTTTCTCTCATGCTGTTCTTGTGATAGTGAGGGAGCACTCATGAGATCTTGATGGTTTTAACGTGGCAGTTATCCCCGAGCTTCCTCTCTCTCTCCCGCCACCATGTAAGATGTGCCTTGCCCTCCCTTCACCTTCTGCCGTGATTGTTACATTTTCTGAGGCCTCCCCAGCCATGCAGAACTGAGTCAATTAAACCCCCTTTCTTTACAAATTAACCAGTCTTAGGTAGCATACTTATAGCAGTTTGAAAATGGACTAATACAACCTCCAAAGTGGTACCTCTACAAGTCTGCAAGAGCCACAGTGTTACTAGGCTTGAGGTGCCCCCTAATGGAGATAGGGCTACAGTGACCAAAAACTCAGACCATAACACCCAACTCCCTTTGAATTCCTTGAAATCATTCCCGAGAAGGATGGGTATAAACAAAGTCAGACTGTGAAGACTACAATAAATACCTAATTCTTCAATGCTCAGACACCAACAAACATCCACAAGCTTCTCGACCATCTACGAAAACATGACCTCACCAAATGAACTAAATATGACACTAAAAACCAATCCTGGAAAAACAGAGATGTGGAACCTTTCAGACAAAGAATTCAAAATATCTGTTTTGGCTGGGTGCAGTGGCTCATGCCTGTAATTCCAACACTTTGGGAGGCCGAGGCAGGCAGATCACCTGAGGTCAGGAGTTCGAGACCAGCCTGGACAACATGGTGAAACCCCATCTCTACTAAAAATACAAAAATTAGCCGGGTGTGGTGGTGCACCCCTGTAGTCCCAGCTCCTCGGGAGCGTGAGGCAGGAGAACTGCTTGAACCCAGGGGGCAGAGGCTGCAGTGAGCCGAGAATGCACCACTATACTCCATCCTTGGCAACAGAGCAAGAGTCCATCTCAAAAAAAAAAAAAAAAAAAAATCTGCTTTGAGGAAACTCAAAGAAATTCAAGATAACACAGAGAAAGAACTCAGAATCCTATAAGATAAATTTAACAAAAAGAATAAAGCTAAACCTCTATATTTCATCATATACAAAATCAAATCAAAATGGATTAAAGACTTAAATCTAAGACCTCAAGCTATGAAACTACTAGAAGAAAACATTGGGAAAACTCTCTAGGACATTAAAGATTAGCAAAGATTTATTGAGTTATATCCCACATGCAGAGGTTACCAAAGCAAAAACAGACAAATGGGATCACATCAAGTTAAAAAGCTTCCACATAGCAAAGGAAACAACAGTGAAGAGACAAACCACAGAACAGGAGGAAATACTTGCAAACTATCCATCTGACAAGGGATTAATAGCTATAATGTATAAAGAACTGAAACAACTCTATAGGAAAAAAATCTAATAATCCAATTTAACAATGAGCAAAAGATCTGAACAAACATTTCTCAAAACAAGACATATAAACGTCAAACAGGCATATGAAAAGGTGCTCAACATCAGTGATCACCAGAGAACTGCAAAGCAAAACTACAATGAGATACCATCTCACCCCAGTTAAAATGGTTTTATTCAAAAGATATACAACAAATGTTGGCAAGAATGTGGAGAAAAGGGAATTCTCGTACACTATTGCTGGGAATGTAAATTAGTACAACCACTGTAGAGAACAGTTAGTTTGGAGATTCCTCAAAAAACCACAATTAAAGCTAACATATGATCCAGCAATCCCACTGCTAGGTATATAACCAAAGTAAGTAAATCAGTATGTCAAAGAGATAAATCTGCACCCCATGTTTATTGCAGCACTGTCCACAATAGCCAAAATTTAGAAGCAACCTAAGTGCCCACCAATAGATTAATGGATAAATTAACCTATTACATATACACAATGTAGTACATACACACAAAGGCAGTACATATACACAATGGAATACTATTCAGTCATAAAAAATAATGAGATCCTGTCATTTGCGCAACATGGATGAAACTGGAGGCCATTATATATAAAGTGAAATAAGCCAGGCACAGAAACGGAAACTTCACATGTTCTCACTTATTTGTGGGATCTAAAAATTAAAACAACTGAATTCATGGACAAACATAGACAGAAAAATGGTTACCAGAGGCTGGGAAGGGTAGTGAGTGGTGTGGGGGAAGTGAGGATTGTTAATGGGTATAAAAATATAGTTAGATAATCAGTAAGACATAGTATTTGATAGCATAACAGGGTCTACAGTCAATAATTCATTGTACATTTTAAAATAACCAAAAGACAGCTAGGCGTGGTGGCTCATATCTATAATCCAGCACTTTGGGAGGCCAAGGCAGGCAGATCACTTGAGGTCAGGAGTTCGAGACCAGCCTGGCCAACATGGTGAAATCCCGTCTCTACTAAAAATACAAAATTTAGCCGGGCATGGTGGCGGGCACCTGTAATCCCAGCTACTCAGGAGTCTGAGGCAGGAGAATTGCTTGAACCAAGGAGGCAGAGGTTGCAGTGAGCTGAGATCATCCCACTGTACTTCAGCCTGGGCGACAAAGGAAGACTCCATCTCAAAATAAAATAAAATAAAATAAAATAAAATAAAATAACAAAAATAATGTAACTGGACTGTTTGTTAACACAAAGAATGGATAAATGCTTGAGGTGATGGATATCCCATTTACCTTGATGGGATTATTATACATTATATGCCTATATCAAAATAGCTCATGTACCTCATAAATATCTATGTCTACTATGTACCCAGAAGAATTAAAAATAAAAATAAATTTGTAAAGATAAATCAAGCAGTTCAAAAGAACAGTTCCATTAGAACTTTGTGCAGAATTACTTTAGAGTATAAATGTATGTGGGAATACATGATAACTTTACAATATTCACCCTTCCATCCTAGAACCATACCTTTCTTTTAATTTAGTCAATTATTATTTTCTATCTCTACAAAAGGATTAATGTTTCCTGCATTAGGTCATTTAAAATTTTTGTTTAGGTTATTTCTAAGCCTTTCATAGGGTTGTATTGCTCATATGATTATGAATTTTGAATACAGCTACCATTTTTCACTGCTAAAAACCTTCAGTTCCTTCCATTTATCCTTATTTTTAGAGACCACGGTTTTCTCTTATATCCTGTCACCATTTCTAGATGGACTCCTAGTCACTCGTCTCTAGTTAATAAAACCCAAATCCCTCTAGACCGATTCTGATTGTCCTGGAGTAGAATTAGCTCTCCTTCTCTGGAAACAATACTCTTTTTTGGCGGGGGGAGAGGAAGTCTCCCTCTGTCGCCCAGGCTGGAGTGCATTGGCATGATCTCTGCTTACGGCAACCTCCGCCTCCCAGGTTCAAGCAACTATCCTGCCTCAGCCTCCCGAGTAGCTGGGATTACAGGCATGCGCCACCATGCCCGGCTAATTTTTGTATTTTCAGTAGAGATGAGGTTTCACCATGTTAGCTAGGCTGGTCTCGAACTCCTGACCTCAGGTGATCCACCCTCCTTGGCCTCCCAAAGTGCTGGGATTACAGGTGTGAGCCACCACGCCTGGCCAGAAACAATAATCTTTATATTACTTAGAACTGTGTCACCATCTTTGGTAACTCTATCATTCTGATAACTTATTTTGGCAATGAATTCCATATTGTTAGTAGCCTGCTTCTAAGGAAGAATTCACTTCCAAGCGAAGGAAATGAGACAAAAGGTTGATGCCTAAAGGGATTTCCTGTCCTTATCCATGCCATATGGACCACAATTATGCTAAACCTAAAATATAAATAAATAAAGTGAGTGAGCTATTTACTGAAAAGTGTTATGGCATAGGCTGGGGAACACCACTTTCTGAGTCTACAATGCTTTCTTACGGCATATGGGATATGCTCTGAACCATAGACGGTACTTGCCTACAACGAGCACCAGATGGAACGCATGCATTTGGGAACAAAGAAGCTTTTTAAGAAGTTTTTGCTTTCAACCTTTGTGACTATAAGTGTTGTTAAATGGAAGACCTTAGAAATAAGAAAGGGACAATTCTACTAGGGACAGGAGCCACCTAGCTACTTAACATTTTTTATATCACGAAAGCAAAACACAGAGCAGCATACAGAGTGCTGACTAAATCTATGATTGACCTGAATTATCCAGAAGAAATAAGGTTACTTTTAAAAAGGAGTATGATTAACACCTAGAGGTATTAATTTCTATCACTGGGCATGGCAAAGTGACCTCTAAAGAAAGTCCAGTCAAGAAATTAATAAAAAATGACCTTGGCCAGGCGCAGTGGCTCATGCCTGTAATCCCAGCACTTTGGGAGGCCGAGGTGGGCAGATCACGAGGTCAAGAGATGGAGATCATCCTGGCCAACATGGTGAAACTCCATCTCTACTAAAAATACAAAAATTAGCTGGGCATGGTGGTGCACACTTATAGTCCCAGCTACTTGGGAGGCTGAGGCAGGAGAATCCTTGAACCTGGGAGGTGCAGGTTGTAGTGAGCCAAGATCACGCCACTGCACTCCAGCCTGGAGATGGAGCGAGACTCCGTCTCAAAAAAAAAAAAAAAAAAATGACCTCAACCTTAGTCTGAGACAACTTAGGAATATTTGTACCACTCTACCAGGCAAAAAGAAAAAAGAAAAAAAAAAAAAAGCTGTAGCTTCCAATTCTATTTGGTCATTGCTGTAGTTATTGTTAGAATCTAATTTATTAATTTTCTTTCTCCATCAGTGTATATGAAGCTTGACAGCAATGGCTGAATCTGCCACGCAGCTCACAGGTTGGAGAAAATTAACAGCAACGATTGGACAAAATTACAATGGACCCAGAGAAGAAATGACTATCACATGGAGATGGATCTGAGACAAATAAAGAACTTTTGGCAGTTTTTTGAAGTCCTCAAAAACTTTGTTTGTATGTAGTAGTCTTAAGGTTACACTGGACTGCCTGTCTAGGGGAAGAAGTGAATACATAGCAAATAATGGCTGCTTCCGGGAAAGGAAAAAAGCACTAGAAAGGGGTAGAGGAACTTGTTAATTCAGAGTAATGGGTAAGCAGTCATGTAATTAACATGCAATTCTTTGTACCTTAAAATGTTTTGTACCAAAAAAAAAAAACCTCATAAAATTTTACTTTTGACCCACAGTGTTGAAAATAATAATTAGTAAACTAAATAATATTAATTCTTTGATAAAAAGTTTATATGAACCATAAATCATAGACTCTATAAATTGATCCATTTGAGGACAGCAGAGGTTTAAAACATGCTTTTTTTTTTTGGAGACGGAGTCTCTCTCTATCGCCTAGGCTGGAGTGCAGTGGCGCAATCTCGACTCACTGCAAGCTCTACCTCCCGGGTTCATGCCATTCTCCTGCCTCAGCCTCCCAAGTAGCTGGGACTACAAGCGCCCGCCAAAATGCCCGGCTATTTTGTGTGTGTGTGTGTGTATTTTTAGTACAGATGAGGTTTCATCGTTTTAGCCAAGATGGTTTTGATCTCCTGACCTTGTGATCTGCCCGCCTCAGCCTCCCAAAGTGCTGGGATTACAGGTGTGAGCTACTGCATGCTGCTTTTATAGCTGTTTCTTCTCTTGTGTTTCTGCCACTACCATGAGAACACCACACTCTAGGATAGTTATTGACCCATTAGCCTGAGTCTCAGAAAGAAGTATCCGGAACAGACCCAAACCATTTCTGCAGCTTACAGCCAGCCCAGCCAAAGTCCAATTGACCCATAAACCTGTGAGTAAGAAAAACAAATGTCTGCTGTTACAAACCATGGAGATTTTTTAGGTTGTTTGTTGTACTGTATCACTGTAACAACAGGTAACCAACACATAAAGGTGTTCTTTGTGATGATTTATTAAACTATACATATATATAAATTTGATATGCTTTAATTTCACAAGAAAAATGTTCAAGAATTATAACCATCTTAGTATATAAATGCACTTACTTAAATTCAATGCAATTTAAATGCTGAACCAAACATTTTTCTTTACATTTAGGTATATTCTATCTATACGTGTAGATGGACAAGTTTTTTGTGTAAGTAGAGAAACTTAAAATGTACTTTGAGTAGATTTGTCCAAAATAGTAAATATTTTAAAAATTAGTAAAGTTTCCATCTTCATTTGGGGAAGAATGGAAACTTAATTGTTAATTTTCCTGCTACTTACCCAAAAAAGAAAATAATATACAATTTGCTGTAATTCTAAATGTTATACGGTAAAAGTACTATCAAAATATCACTGAAACTATAGCATATAAAACACTCTAAATGTTCACCTTATGGTAAAGACTGCTACCTATTCACCAAAATCCATTTCTTCTTCATTTTGGAAAACACAGCTAAACTACATTCCTGAAAGTGATTTGGGTTACTTCCAGACCTGGCCTGTAAACATCTCCTATATATGCTCCTCCATGCTTTCTGTTCCTTCCAGCTGACCATGAAGGTAAATCCAACATAACCTTGGGTTACGTATTTTAAAGACAACAGAGCAAGAAGTCAACCTGGGTCTCTGGTGATTGCTTTATAAGCAAGAGATAAACTGCTATTGTGTTTGCACTATCATATGCTTATGCATCTATTTGTTATAGTATTTAGTATATACATACTCTATATACACACTATATAGTAATAACATTACTATAATACAAGATAATTTAGCTGCCCTTTTAAAAGCAGACCTCAATTACTTTCAAGTTGTTATGAATTCCTTGCATTTTTATTGCAAATATGAGACAAAAATAAGTTTTAACCACAAACGGCATGAGTTCTACATGTTAACTCTGCTAGAAATTAAGATAAAAATATAGTAAATCACATTCTGTTGACAGCTATGCAAATAAAAGACAGATATAATCATATGGACCCTAATTCTTAAATTAAAATTAGGTTTTCTGACTAGAAAGGCACAACCACAAATTTCTAACATAATTACACAAAAGAGCTGGTCTAACAATCTAAAATGAAATCACATTCTCTTACCATCTGTGCCACGAGAAAAAGTAACCTGCTGGACTGAAGATGATGAGGCAAACTTGACAGGAGCTTTGCGTAGTTTCTGGTTACCAGGCTCTGTAATTTCATGTCCACGATCTTCAGCATTAATAAAAATCTCAGATGAAAATAGGGTCTTTTCTGGACTTTCTGTTGTTATCTGAGTGACTGCATCAGATGACAGTTTTTCAGAGAAAGCAGAAAGTGGAGTCTTTATCTTCTTGGGTAATCTAACCAAAAAAGAGAAAGAATACAGCAGGTTATCTCCTTGGCCTATTAGAAACTGAAATCTCTTTCCAAAAGTGGTTTCAGGGAATATTTAAGTAGCTATAGGAATATTTTGTGGACACATCAACGTCAAATGTTATTAAGGTAAAATTTCTGCAGTACCCTTTATTTTGTTTGATACAATGTTATCACACATTTACTTTTATCTTAAAACCTACTTTTAATTTAGAATGTTAAATTATATAAGTTAGTTGAGGAAATGGTATTTTTCAGCTGAATTGAAAATACATTTTTTTAAATTACTAGATGTCCACTATAAATTAGGGGACTGTGCTAAATACACACAGCGTACAAAGATAAACAAGAAACAGAGCATTCCATCAAGGAGTTCTGGGAGAACCACGAGTTTTCAAGGTTGTAGTTATATCTTGAGATCATAGGGAATTGATATTAAAACAGAGTGGAGCAAGTAAATAACTGAATACATAAATAATTGGAAAGAAGAAGCAAATTTTGCTTAAGAAGAAGTCCAGATAACAGATGTGGATACCTCCCACCAAAGAAGGTTAAGCTTAATCTTCCCCTCCTCCTTTGTGTATGCACTGAACTGAGTGACTGGATTTCAAAACATAGAGTATAAGAAGGGAAAAATAGTAACTTATTTCCATGGTGGAGACACCTAGCAAGCACTGCCTTATCCAAGTGATCAGTTAACATCAGCAGTGATGATGTGGATACCACATATGCAACCTAGGCAATGCCATTCCAGACACAGGAATGGGCAATTTCACAATGAAGACACAAAAGCAATTGCAACGAAAGCAAAAGCTGACAAATGGGATCTCATTAAATGTAAGAGCTTCTGCACAGCAAAAGAAAAATTATCAACAGAGTAAACAGACAACCTACAGAATGGAAGAAGATATTTGCAAACTATGCATCTGATAAAGGTTTAGTATCCAGCATTTATAAGCAACCTAGTGGGCAAAGGATATGAACAGACATTTTTTAAAAGATACATATGTGGCCACCACGCATAAGAAAAAAGCTTAATATCAATGATTACATAAATGCAAATCAAAACCACAATGAGATACCATTTCACACCAATCAGAATGGCTGTTATAAAAAAGTCAAAATATAACAGATGCTGTCAAGGTTGCAGAGAAAAGGGAGTGGCTGTACACTGTTTGTGGGAGTGTAAATTAGTTCAACCACTGTAGAAAGCAGTGTGGCAATTCCTCAGAGAGCTAAAGACAAAACTACCATTTGACTCAGCAATCCATTGCTGTGTACATACCCTAAGAAATATAAATCATTCTACCATAAAGACGCATGCACACAAATGTTCATTATAGTACTATTCACAATAACAAAGACATGAATCAACTTAAATGCCCCATAAATGACAAACTGGATAAAGAAAATGTGGTACATTTACACCATGGAATACTATGCAGCCATATAAAAGAACAAGATCATGTCTTCTGCAGAATATGGATGGAGCTGCAGGTCATTATCCTTAGCAAACTAATGCAGGAACAGAAAATCAAATACTGCATCCTCACATTTATAAGTGGGACCTAAATGATGAGAAGTCATGGATACAGAGAGGGGAACAATAGACACTGGGGCCTACTTGAGGGTGGAGGGACGGGGGAGAGAAACAGAAAAAAAAACACTACTGGGTACTAGGCTTAGTACCTGGGTGGTGACATAACCTGTAAAACAAACCCCCACGACACGAGTTTACCTATAGAACAAACTGGAACATGTATCCCCTGAACCTAAAAGTTTAAAAATAAAAAAATAGGTCGGGCACAGTAGCTCATGCCTGTAATCCCAGTATTTTGGGAGGCCGAGGTGGGTGGATCACCTGAGGTCAAGCCTGGCCAACATGGTGAAACCCCGTCTCTACTAATAATACAAAAATTAGACAGGCGTGGTGGTGCATGCCTGTAATCCCAGCTACTTGGGAGACTGAGGCAGGAGAACTGCCTGAACCCAGGGGGCAGGGGTTTCAGTGAGCCGAGATTGCGCCATTGTACTCCAACTTGGGCGACAAGAGCGAAACTCTGTCTCCAAAAAAATAAAAATAAAAATAAAAATAAAATGAAAAAAAAAAAAAAGATGGTAACAACAGGAGAAGCTAGGAGAGAGGTATAAGGAACTCTATTATATGTGTATCTTTTCTGTAACTCTAAAATTACTTGAAAATAAGGCCTGGCATAGTGATTCATACCTATGATCCCAGTACTTTGGGAGGCTGAGACAGGAGGATCACTTGAGCCCAGGAGTTAAGTGACCACCCTGGGCAATGTGGCAAGACCATCTCTACAAAACATAAAAAAATAGGCACAGTGGCATGCGCCTATAGTCCCAGCAACTGAGGAGACTGAGACAGAAGGATTGCTTGAGACCAAAAGTTTGAGGCAGCAGTGAGCCATGACTGCACCACTGCACTCCAGAGCCTGGGTAACAGAGCAAGACCTTGTCTCTATAAAGAAAAAAAAAAAAAAGGAATAAAACTTTCAAAAAATCACTTGAAAATAAAGTTTCAAGAAGAGAATAATGTTGTATTGTATTAGAGTAATATCTAGAATATATCACAAAAGTAGAACTTTTGAGTCTATACTATATGCCTACCATTCACTAATTGAAAAGGACAGTTATGAGAAAAGAAACAAAAATGTCAATTCCCCTTATGAACATAAATACAAAAATCCTAAACAAAATGTTAGACAACAAAATGTAGCACATGTGTGTGTATGCTGTGTGCTTGCTCTCATTTTACACACACATACATTTGTGTGTAGTTGAATCTCTACCATGATAGTTTAACCCAGGAATACAAGATGAGTTAACATTAAAAAAAAAAAAAAAAGTGATTAACCACCTACCTCAACAGAATAAAGGAGAAACACACATGACCATATCAATACAGGCAGAGACAGCATTTAATAAAACTCAGTAATTATGCATGACAAAAACTCACAGCAAAGAGAAACTACAAAAAACCCTAAAGCAATCATTGTGTTTACTAGTAGAATGTTGAAAATATTGCCTGTGAGATCAGGAACAAAATAAGGATGCCAACTCTTACCACTTCTATTCAATATTTTAGTAAGGTGTTAAATGGTATTAGCAGTAAGGCAGGAAAAAAGAAGAGGTATGGATAAGAAAGAAAGAATAGCTACTTTTCATATTTGATATAATTGCGTACATAGAAAAATCCAAAAGAATCTACATGTAACTTACTAGGATGTAACTTTTTAGAAAATTTGCCAGATACAAGATCAAATTTTTAAGTCCATTAGATTTTTCTTTATCATAGAAGTTATAAAATTAAAATCTAGAAAGTATGTCATAAAAATAGTACCAAAAATATCAAATACCTAATAAAGTATAATAAAAGATGCAAGAACTTTATATAGAATACTATTAATACATTATAGAGAGAAGTTAAGAGTGATCTAAATGGGTCTTCCATTTCCAAGTAGGATGAGGTAGGGAGCCATATACCATCACTCCTACTTTAACAAACAAACAAAATGAATGAATTATAAAAATCATATTTTTTTAAAAAAGTCTTACAGCTATAGAAACAATGAGGAAATATTACCAATTAACATGCTAGAGAGAGGAATTTGGTGATTCTAGGCAAGGGTTTGGTGTAGGTAGACATAATCTACTGACAAAGAGAAATCACCGAGCTTTTGAAGAACATGAAGGCTGTCATGATGGTGTGACATGATGGAATCTAGCAGGATATCCATCTGATTTCCCCCACAAGACATTTCCTGAGTGTTGGGGTGGTACGGGAGGCTGGGCCTCAGTCAGAGTGATAGACTGAAATCTCATTCATACTCATGGCACTATAAGAGATCAAGTTCCACTAGATGGAGAGGCCTGGGACAAACACACATCAGCTCTCCTCCTTAAAACATTTGCCAAATGTTGTACCTGCTTAAGGCAGGGGGCTTAATAACTAATGCTTGAGGAAGAGAACTTTTAAAGGTAAGGAATTAAAGACTCACTACACTCAGTCAAAAGTCAGAAGGGCCAACCCCAAGAAAGGGGCTGAGAAAAACAGTAAAATTATTTGCAAGAGTACTAATGAAATGAATTTCCCTTGAGAAAGTGTAACTGCAACAAATACTTGACTCGTGTCCTCCTTACAACATTTACCATATTCTACAGCTGTGAGGGCAAAGAGTTTAAAGAGCTGAATTCAAACATCTGAAAGCCTGAACTGAGCTCTTACAATATTTAATTGTTGAAAAACCAAAGACCTGTCAGGCTTAAAGTAAATTTTTTTTTTTTTAAATTTCATGTCTTTGCTATTGTGAATAGCAATAATATGATGAAAATTGATTATATGTGTTTTTTTCAGTAGAATGATTTATTTTGTTTTGGGTATATACCCAGTAATGGGGCCATTGAGTTGAATGGCAGTTCTGTTTTAAGCTCTTTAAGGAATCTCCACAGTTTTCCCCAGTGGCTGAACTAAGTTATGTTCCCACCAACACTATACAAGCCTTCCCTTTCTTCTGCAACCTCACCAACATCTGTTATTTTTTTGCTTTTTATAAGTAGCCACTCTGATTAACATGAGATTGTATCTCATTGTGGTTTTGATATGCACTTCTTGAATGATTAGTGATGTGGAGCATTTTTTCATATATTTGTTGGACGCAAGTATGTCTTCTTTTGAGAAGTGTCTGTTCATGTCCTTTGCCCATTTTTAAAATATGGTTGTTTTTTGCTTGTTGAACTGTTTAAGTCCCTTACAGATTCTGGATATTAGACCTTTGTCGCATGCACAGTTTGCAAATATTTTGTCCCATTCTGTAGGTTGTTCACTTACTATGCTGATGGTTTCTTTTGTTGTGAAGAAGTTTTTTATTACTGTCTCAATTTCAGAACTCATTGGTCTGTTCATGATTTCCATTTCTTCCTGGCTCAATCTTGGGAGGTTGTATATTTCTAGGAATTTATCCATTTCTTCTAGGTTTCCTAGTTTTTGTGTGAATAGGTGTTCATAATAGTCTCTGAGAGTGTGTGTGTGTGTGTATGTGTTTGTGTATTTCTGTGGAGTCAGTGATAGTGTCACCTTTGTCATTTCTGATTGTACTTATTTTGTCTTTTTTCTTTAACAATTTAGTTAGTGGTCTGTCAATCTTGTTTATTCTTTGGAAGAATCAATTTTTGATTTAGTTAATCTTTTGCATGGATTTTCGCATCTCAATTTCATTCAGTTCAGCTCTAATTTTGGTTATTTATTTTCTTCTGTTAGCTTTGGGATTGGCTTGCTCTTGTTCTAGTCCCTCTATGTGCAAATATCCTCAATCTCTATTATCCTCTTATTTACAATATTCAACACACAAAACATTATGTAACACATGAAGTAGGAAAAACTGACCAAAAATTGAGAGAAAAAGTAGACAAGAAAAACTGATTTACAGGGGAGTTAGCTACAAGTTAGCACAAAAAGACTTCAAAATGATTATTAATATATTCAGAGCAAAAGATAAAGGGAAGTAGATAAAACATGGAAAATCTCAAAAGAAAACTACAATCTATTAAAAAAGAAACGAATATTTCAGAATAAAAAATACATTATCTGAAATTTGATTCAATGGTAGTAGAAGCAAACAGACATTTGTAAAACTAATTTGTAAATTCAAAAAGTCTACAGAAAACTACCGAACAGAAAAAGAATGAACAGATGCCAGTATAAGAGACTCACGCGGCAGAGACATATAATCCAATATATGTGTAATTTTACTCCTAGGAGAAGAGACAAGTGTGCAGAAACAATATTTATGAGTTAATGGGTAAGAATTCTCCAAAACAGGTAAAAGACTTAATCTACTGAGTTAAGAAGCTCAGTGAACACAAAGAATACAAAGAAAAACCAACTCTTGGGGCATCAAAGCCAAACTGCTGAAAATCAAAAGTGCAAAAACAAGAATGACACTTGGGCCAGGCGCGGTGGCTCACGCCTGTAATCCCAGCACTTTGGGAGGCCGAGGCGGATGGATCACGAGGTCAGGAGATCGCGACCATCCTGGCTAATACAGTGAAACCCCTTCTCTACTAAAAAATACAAAAAATTAGCCAGGTATGGTGGCAGGCGCCTGTAGTCCCAGTTACTTGGGAGGCTGAGGCAGGAGAATGGCATGAACCCGGGAGGCAGAGCTTGCAGCCTGGGTGACAGAGCAAGACTCTGTCTCAAAAAAAAAAAAAAAAAAAAGACACTTGGCCTTTCAACAAAGATAGTAGCTCTTTAAAGTGTTGAAATAAAAACCTATAATTCTATAACCAACGGAAATACATTTTTTTAAACCAAACAAATAAAAACTAAGATAATCCCCAGAAGACTTCAGGAAATACCAAAGGAAATTTTTTTTAGGCTGAAGGAAAATGATCCAACATAGTACAGAACTGCTAGAAAGAATGTAGAACACTTAAAGGATGTGTGTGTGTGTGTGTGTAAATATATACATGTACACATACATACATACACCCTTGTGTATATATACATATTTTACTTTGTTTTATATTTCCTATATACATATATATGGAAAAGAATGTTGTTTGTTCAAAGCAACAATAATAATGTCTTGTGGGATTTAGAACATGTAGAACAGAAATATATATATGACAACAAAAGCAAAAATACGAGGAGTAAATAGAGTTCAACTGTCATAAGATACTTTGCTGCTCATAAAGTGGAAAAAGTACTAACTTAAGGTAAACTGTAAAGTCAAGGAAGTATATTATAATCTCTAGGATAATCACTAAAAGGAAAAACAGTAAAACAAGCCAACAGAGAAAATAACACGGAATAAAAATAATTAATTAACCTAAAATAATAAAGCATAGCAAAATCAACTAGCTCAATAATTATATTAAATGTAAATGAACTAAATATCTCAGTTATAAGATAAAGATTAACAGACAACATTAAAAATGAATAACATTCAACTATATGACGTTGACAAGTGATGCACTTTACTGTGAGGTCACAGATAGGTTGAAAGTAAAAGGATAGAAAAGATATATTAATCATAAAGTGATAAAAAATAAGCTTCCTATTCTCTCTTCCCTCTCCTGTGTTTCTATTCTCCTTTTCTTTTGTCTTTCCCATCCCAAACAATTGAATTTTAAAACCATTAGGTGGGCAGAACAAGGTGGGACTCTGTAGCAAATGGAATGACAACGGGCCAGAGCAAGGTATCAGAATTTCATTAGGGTAAGGAAGGTGCCCATGTAAAGAAGTGTCATAGCACAGAGTATTAGAATTCAAGCAGGGCAAGGAGACAGTCTTTGCAGAGGTGTGGCCTCGTGTGCAATAAAAGCACCAAATCAGGATAAGGAGGGCTTCCATGAAGAGGGAGGCCCACTAGACATGTAGAGTTAGAGCCCAAGCAGAATGAGGTAGGTGTCTCCACACTGGGGTGTCCTTACATGGAGTGGCAGAGCTGCAGTAGAGAAGGAAAATAACTACACAGAGAGATAGCCTAGGTTGGAAAGTCAGATTTCCTGCAGGATGAGAAACGTGTCATACAGGGTAAGGGCAGTGTGGTGAGTCACTACTCAAGCAGGATGAAAGGAGTCAGTCTGACCTTGAATGTCAGAACCTGAGTGAGGAGGCTATCTACATGGTGTAGCCTGGCATCATGAGTCAAATCCTAAACAAGATAAAGGCATTCAAGTAGAGGTGAGACCAATGTGAGGTGTCATGAGCCTATGCAGTATGAGGAAGAAATCCATGTGAGGGGGTAGTTCAGCATGGCGAGTCAGAACCTAAGTGGCATGGGGAGAGTGTCCATATGTTGAGGGTGATGAGCATTCTGACACGGGAAAGTTACAGACCAAGTAGGGAGGGGTGGTATACATGTTGAGGAGTGGTCTAGCATGGAGTGCCAAAGCCCAGGCAGGGTGAAAAGAGCACCCACCCAAGGGGACAGACTGAATAAAGTGTTTGAATCCAAGTGGAGAATTAGGGTCATCCTTGCTGGGGAGAGGTTGGCAAGAGATGAGAATATTCGTTATATAAAGCATACTGGAAGTGAGGTTACTCACTATTAGATATGAAAGTTACAAAAACAAAGAAAAAAGTAAAATAAAAATTAGATGAACATACGGTTTTTAATATATACAGACAGAGAAATAAATACTAATGTAAATAAGTGTAGGGCTGAGAGCAACCCAGTAGCAACACATATGCCTAGTGTTTAAATCCTAGCCTCTAAATAGCACATTCCACTGGAAGAACAGGCTTCTTGGAGAACTGGTTGATTCCAGAGCTGGAGAAGGAAAGTATAAGATAAGCCTGAAATATCTTGTGCCAGAAAGCAAAGACATGATCAAAAGATGACGGGGACGTATGAAAAGGATACAGAGCCAGCTTGAAGGGGCTGCCACTGGCCACCAAATCTGTATTTGGAGCATCAAAACAAATTACAATAGTAACAATAAACGGAATAAGAAAACTTGGTTTTGTATAATGTAAAAATTTGCAAGTCTGAAATCTAATAAAGAATTTGTATCCAGAATATATAAAGATTCTCTAAATTCAACAGTACAAAAAAAATATGCAATTAGAAAATGAGCAAAACAATTTTAATAGAAAATATATAGATAGTAAACGGGCATATTAAAAAATGTTCATTGTCACTAGTAGAGAAATGCAAATTAAAGCAATAATGAGATAACCCCTATATACCAACCAGGAAGGCTAAATAAAAAAAAAAAAAATCTGACAGTGGACAGGCGTGGTACCTCATGCCTGTAATCCCAGCACTTTGGGAGGCCAAGGTGGGGGGATCATAAGGTCAGGAGTTCAAGACCAGCCTGACCAATATGGTGAAACCCCATCTCTACTGAAAATACAAAAACTAGCTGGGTGTGGTGGTGTGCACCTGTAGTACCACCTACTCAGGAGGATGAGGCAGGAGAATCACCTAAACGCAGGAGGTGGAGGTTGCATTGAGCCGAAATCGCGCTACTGAGCCAAGATCGCGCTACTGCACTCCAGCCTGGGTGACAGAGTGAGACTCCATCTCAAAAAAATAAAAAAATAAATACTGACAGTTTAAATGCTGATGAGGATGTGGAGGAACTTGATCTCTCATACATAGTTATTGGAAATACAAAATGTTATAACCACTCTGGAAAACACTCTGGCAGTTTCCTATAAAATTAAACATATACTTACATATAACCCAATAATCACACTCCTGGGTATTAATCCCAGTGCAGTTTCTCAACCTCAGCACTGACATTTTGAAACAATTCTTTGTTATGCAGGACTGTCTTGTGCATTCTAGGATATTCCACAGCACCTCTGTCTTTTATTTACTAGACACCAGTAGCATCTCTTTCCTAGTCACTACAATCAAAAATGTCTTCAGACATTTCTCATGCTCCCTGAGGGGTAAAATCACTCCTAGTTAACACCCACTGTCATAGAGAAATAAAAAACTTACGGTCATGTAATAACAAATACATGAGGGATTTCCAGGCAAGATGGCCAAATAGAACAGCACCGGTCTGCAGCTTCTAGCAAGGCCAACACAGAAGGCAGGTGATTTCTGCATTTTCAACTGAGGTACCCAGTTCATCTCATTGAGACTGCTTAGACAGTGGGTGCAGCCCACAGAGGGTGAGCAGCAGCAGGGTGGGGTGTTGCATCACTTGGCAAGCACAAGGGGTTGGGGAACTCCCTCCCCTAGCCCAGGGAAGCCATGAGGGACTGTGCTGCGAGGAATAGTGCATTCCGGCCCAGATACTACGCTTTTCCCATGGTCTTCGAAACCCACAGACCAGGAGATTCCCTTGGGTGCCTATGCCACCAGGGCCCTGGGTTTCAAGCACAAAACTGGGCTGCCATTTGGGCAGACACTGAGATAGTTGCAGGAGTTTTTTTTTTCATACCCCAGTGGCGCCTGAAATGCCAGCAAGACAGAACCGTTCACTCCTCTGGAAAGGGGGCTGAAGCCAGGGAGGCAAGTGATCTAGCTCAGTGGATCCCACCCCCAAGGAGTCCAGCATGCTAAAATCCACTGGCTTGAAATTCTCACTGCCAGCACAACAGCCTTAAGTTGACCTGGGGTGCTCCAGCTTTGTGAGGGGAGGGGCGTCCACCATTACTGAGGCTTGAGTAGGCAGTTTTCCCCTCATAGTGTAAACAAAGCTGCCATGAATTTCAGACTGGGTGGAGCCCAAAGCAGCACGGCAAAGCCACTGTAGCCAGACTGCCTGTCTAGATTCCTCCTTTCTGGGCAGGGCATCTCTGAAAGAAAGGCAGCAGCCCCAGTCAGGTGCTTATAGCTAAAACTCCAATCTCCCTGGGACAGAGCACCTGGGGGAAGGGGCAGCTGTGGGCGCAGCTTCAGCAGACTTAAACGTTCCTGCCTGCCAGCTCTGAATAGAGCAGCAGATCTTCTAGTATAGCCCTAGAGCTCTGCTAAGGGACAGACTGCCTCCACAAGTGGGTCCCTGACTCCCATGCCTCCTGGTGGGGAGACACCTCCCAGCAGAGGTTGACAGAAACCTCACACAGGAGAGCCCTGGCTGGCATCTAGCAGATGCCCCTCTGGGACGAAACTTCCAGAGGTAGGAGAAGGCAGCAAGCTTTGCTGTTCTGCAGCCCCCATTGGTGATACCCAGGCAAACAGGGTCTGGAGTGGACCCCCAGCAAACTCCAGCAGACCTGCAGCAGAGAGGCCTGTTAGAAGGAAAACTAACAAACGGAAAGCAAAAGCCTCAACATCAACAAAAAGAACGACCACACAAAAACTCCATCTGAAGTTCACCAACAGTAAAGACCAAAGGTAGATAAATCCACAAAGATGAGGAAAAAACAGTGCAAAAAGGCTGAAAATTCCAAAAACCAGAATGCCTCTTCTCCTCCAAAGGATCACAACTCTCACCAGCAACAAAACTGGATGGAGAATGGGTTTGACGAATTGACAGAAGTAGGTTTTAGAAGATGGGTAATAACAAACTCCTCCAAGCTAAAGGAGCATGTTCTAACCCAATGCAAGGAAACTAAGAATCTTGATAAAAGGTTAGAGGAATTGCTAACTAGAATAACTAGTTTAGAGATGAACATAAATGACCTGATGGAGCTGAAAAACACAGCACGAGAAATTTGAGAAGCATACACAAGTATCAATAGCTGAATCAATCAACCGGAAGGAAGGATATCAGAGACTAAAGATCAACTTAATGAAATAAAGTGTGAAGACAAGATTAGAGAAAAAAGAATGAAAAGGAACAAACAAAGCCTCCAAGAAATATGGGACTATGTGAAAAGACCAAGCCTACGTTTGATTGGTATACCTGAAAGTGACGAGGAGAATGGAACCAAGTTGGAAAACACTCTTCAGCATATTATCCAGGAGAACTTCCCCAGCCTAGTAAGACAGGACCACATTCAAATTCAGGAAATACAGAGAACACCACAAAGATACTCCTCAAAAAGAGCAACCCCAAAACACATAATCGTCAGATTCACCAAGGTTGAAATGACGGAAAAAATATTAAGGGCAGCCAGAGACAAAGGTCAGGTTACCCACAAAGGGAAGCCCATCACACTAACAGCAGATCTCTCGGCCGAAACCCTAACAAGGCAGAAAAGAGTGGGGGCCAATATTCAATATTCTTCAAGAAAAGAATTTTCAACTCAGAATTTCATATCCAGTCAAACTAAGCATCATAAGTGAAGGAGAAATAAAATCCTTTACAGACATGCAAATGCTGAGGGATTTTGTCACCACCTGGCCTGCCTTACAAGAGTTCCTGAAGGAAGCACCAAATATGGGAAGGCAAAACCAGTACCAGCCACTGCAAAAAGAAAAAAAAAATGTAAAGACCATCAACACTATGAAGAAACTACATAAACTAATGGGCAAAATAACCAGCTAGCATCATAATGACAAGACCAAATTCACACCTAACAATAGTAACCTTAAATGTAAATGAGCTACACGCCCCAATTAAAATGCACAGACTGGCAAACTGGATAGAGTCAAGACCCATTGGTGTGCTGTATTCAGGAGACCCATCCTCACGTGCAAAGACATACATAGGTTCAAAATAAAGGGATGGAGGAAGATTTACTGCCAAATGGAAAGCCAAACAAACAAACAAACAAGCAAAAAAAAAAAAAAAAAAAAAAAGGGGGTTGAAATCCTAGTCTCTGATAAAACAGACTTTACACCAACAAAGATAAAAAAGAAAGTACACATAGTAAAGGATCAATGCAACAAGAAGAGCTAACTATCCTGAATATATATGCGCCCAATACAAGAGCACCCAGATTCATAAAGCAAGTTCTTAGAGACCTACGAAGAGACTTAGACTCCCACATGGTAATAGTGGGAGACTTTAATGCCCCATTGTCAATATTAGACAAATCAACAGGACAGAAAATTAACAAGGATATTCAGGGACTTGAACCCAGCTCTGGGACCAAGCAGTATTCCACAGACATCTACAGAACTCTATATCCCAAATAAACAGAATATACATTCTTCTCAGTACTACATAGCACTTATTCTAAAATTGACAACATAATTGGAAGTAAAACACTCCTCAGCAAATGCAAAAGAATGAAAATCATAACAAACAGTCTCTCAGACCACAGTGAAATCAAATTAGAACTCAGGACTAAGAAACTCACTTGGATGGGTGAGGTGGCTCACGCCTGCAATCCCAGCATTTTGGGAGTCCGAGGCGGGTGGATCATGAGGTCAGGAGATCAAGACCATCCTGGCTAACACAGTGAAACTCCATCTCTACTAAAAATACAAAAAGAAATTAGCCAGGCGTGGTGGCGGGAGCCTATAGTCCCAGCTACTTGGGAGGCTGAGGCAGGAGAATGGCGTGAACCCAGGAGGCAGAGCTTGCAGTGAGCCGAGATTGCACCACTGCACTGCAGCCTGGGTGACAGAGCGAGACTTGGTATAAAAAGAAAGGGAGGGAGGGAGGAAGGGAGGGAGGGAACTAACTCACTCAAAACCACACAACACATGGAAACTGAATAACCTGCTCCAGGAAGAAAGGAAGGAAGGAAGGAAGGGAGGGAGGGAGGAAGGAAGGAAGGAAGGAAGGAAGGAAGGAAGGAAGGAAAGAAGGAAACTAACTCACTCAAAACTGCACAACTACATGGAAACTGAATAACCTGCTCCTGAATGACTACTGGGTAAATAACGAAATTAAGGCAGAAATAAATAAGTTATATGAAAACAATGAGAACAAAGACACAATGTACCAGAATCTCTGGGACACATTTAAAGCAGTGTTTAGAGGGAAATTTATAACACTAAATGCCCATAGGAAAAAGCAGGAAAGATCTAAAATTGACACCCTAACATCACAATTAAAATAACTAGAGAAGTGAAAGCAAATTCAAAAGCTAGCAGAAGACAAGAAATAACTAAGATCAGAGCAGAACTGAAGGGGATAGAGACACTTTTGAAAAACCCTTCCCAAAGGAAAAAAAAAAAAAAAAAAATCAATGAATCCAGGAGTTGGTTTTTTGAAAAGATTAACAAAATAGGTAGCCCCTAGCCAGAATAATGAAGAAGGAAAGAGAGAAGAATCAAATAGACACAATAAAAAATGATAAAGGGGAGATCACCACCGATCCCACAGAAATACAAACTACCATCACAGAATACTATAAACACCTCTACGCAAATAAACTAGAAAATCTAGAAGAAATGGATAAATTCCTGGACACTTACACTCTCCCAAGACTAAACCAGGAAGAAGTCAAATCCCTGAATAGACCAATGACAAGTTCTGAAATTGAGGCAGTAATAGCCTACCAACCAAGAAAAGCCCAGGACCAGATGGATTCACAGCTGAATTCTATCAGAGGTACAAAGAGGAGCTGGTACCATTCCTTCTGAAACTATTCCAAACAACAGAAAAAGAGGGACTCCTCCCTAACTCATTTTATGAGGCCAGCATCATCCTGATACCAAAACCTGGCAGAGAGACAACAAAAAAGAAAATTTCAGGCCAATATCCCTGATAAACATTGATGCAAAAATCCTCAATAAACTACTGGCAAAACGAATCCAGCAGCACATTAAAAAGCTTACCCACCAAGATCAAGTTGGCTTCATCCCTGGTATGTAAGGCTGGTTCAACACACACAAATCAATAAATGTAATCCATCACATAAACAGAACCAATAACAAAAAAACACATGATTATCTCAACAGATGCAGAAAAGGCCTTCAATAAAATTCAACACCCCTTCATGCTAAAAACGCTCAATAAACTAGGTATTGATTGAACATATCTCAAAAAAAATAAGAGCTATTTGTGACAAACCCACAGCCAATATCATACTGAATGGGCAAAAGCTATAAGCATTCCCTTTGAAAACTGACACAACACAAGGATGGCCTCTCTCACCACTCCTATTCAACATAGTATTGGAAGTTCTGGCCAGGGCAATTAGGCAAGAGAAAGAAATAAAGCATATTCAAATAGGAAGAGAGGAAGTCAAATTATCTCTGTTTGCAGATGGCATGATTGTATAATATTTAGAAAACTCCATCATCTCAGCCCAAAAACTCCTTAAGCTGATAGGCAACTTCAGCAAAGTCTCAGGATACAAAATCAATGTGCAAAAATCACAAGCATTCCTCTACACCAATAATAGAGAGCCAAATCATGAGCAAACTCTCATTCACAATTCTTACAAACAGAATAAAATACCAAGGAATACAACATTCAATGGATGCGAAGGACCTCTTCAAGGAGAACTACAAACCACTGCTCAAGGAAATGAGAGGACACAAACAAATGGAAAACATTCCATGCTCATGGATCGGAAGAATCAATATTGTGAAATGGCCATACTGTCCAAAGTAATTTATAGATTCAATGCTATCCTCATCAAGCTATCATTGACTTTCTTCACAGAATTAGAAAAAATGACTTTAAATTTCATATAGAACCAAAAAAGAGCCCGTATAGCCAAGACAATCCTAAGCAAAAAGAACAAAGCTGGAGGCATCATAATATCACACTTCAAACTATACTACAAGGCTACAGGAACCAAAACAGCATGGTACTGGTACCAAAACTGATACACAGACCAATGGAACAGAGCAGGGGCTTCAAAAATAACACCACACATCTACAACCATCTGATCTTTGACAAACCTGACAAAAACAAATGGGGAAAGGACTCCCTATTTAATAAATGGTGTTGGGAAACCTGGCTAGCCATATGCAGAAAACTGAAACAGGATCCCTTCCTTACACCTTATACAAAAATTAACTCAAGATGGATTAAAGACTTAAACATAAGACCTAAAACCATAAAAACCCTAGAAAAAAACCTAGGCAATACCATGGGCAAAGAGTTCATGACTAAAATACCAAAAGCAATGGCAACGAAAGCCAATATTGACAAATGAGATCTAATTAAACTAAAGAGCTTCTGCACAGCAAAAGAAACTATCATTAGAGTGAACAGGCAACCTACAGAATGGTAGAAAATTTTTGCAATCTATGCATCTGAAAAAGGGCTGAGATCCACATAATTGGAAGTAAAACACTCTTCAGCAAATGCAAAAGAACGAAAATCAAAGAAACTTAATTTTCTTAAGAATGAAAACAAGGAACTTAAACAAATTTACAAGAAAAAAACAACCCCATCAAAAAGTGAGCGAAGTATATAAACAGACACTTTTCAAAAGAAGACATTTATATGCAGCCAACAAACATGAAAAAAAGCTCATCATCACTGGTCATTAGAGAAATGCAAATCAAATCCACAATGAGAAACCATCTCATGCCAGTTAGAATGGCAATCATTAAAAAGTCTGGAAACAACAGATGCTGGAAAGGATGTGGAGAAACAGGAATGCTTTTACACTGTTGGTGGGAGTGTAAATTAGTTCAACCATTGTGGAAGGCAGTGTGGTGATTCCTCAAGGATCTAGAACTAGAAATACCATTTGATCCAGCAATCCCATAACTGGGTATATACCCCAAGGATTATAAATCATTCTACTATAAAGACACATGCACATGTATGTTTATTGCAGCATTATTCACAACAGCAAAGACTTGGAACCAACCCAAATCCCCATCAATGTTAGACTGGATAAAGAAAATGTGGCACATATACACCATGTAATACTATGCAGCCATAAAAAAGAATGCGTTCATGTCCTTTGGAGGGACATGGATGAAGCTAGAAACCATCATTCTCAGCAAACTAACACAGGGACAGAAAACCAAACACTGCATGTTCTCACTCATAAGTGGGAGTTGAGAACATATGGGCACAGGGAGGGGAACATCACACACTGGGGCCTGTCAAGGGGTGGGAGACAAGGGGAGACAGAACATTAGGAGAAATACCTAATGTAGATGATGAGTTGATGGGTACAGCAAACCACCATGGCACATGTATACCTATGTAACAAACCTGCACGTTCTGCACATGCTTAAAGTATATAAAAAAGAAAGTACATGAATGTTCATAACAGCTTTATTAGTAATAAGCATTGGAAACGATGTCCTTCAACAGGTGAATGGATAAACACACTGTATAAATTCCATATAATGGAATACTGAGCAATACAAGGAAATTAACTACCGATACACACAAGTTGAATGGATCTCCAGGTCAGTACGCTGAGTAAGAAAAATACAACTCAAAGTTTACATGTTATATTCCACCTATATAACATGTTGGATTCCATCTACATAACTTCTCAAAATGACAAAATTATACAGTAATCACTGGCTTTCGGGGGTTAAAGAAGGCTGGGTTGAGGGTACGGGGTGTGACTAGAAAAGGGGAGGCACAAGGGAATTCCTTCACAGTAACAGAGCACTTCTGTATCTTGATTATGATGGTGGTTACATGAAGCTATACGTGTGATTAAATTTTACAGAATCATACACATATCCATTAGAATAACAGAGTGCATGCAAAAACTTGTGAAATCTGATTGACGTCTAGTCCAGTTGACTGTATTGTGCCAATATCAATTTACTGGTTTTGATAATGCATTATAATTATGTAAGACATTACCAATGGAGAAGCTGAGTGGGGACCTCCCTTGGCTATTTTTGTAACCTCTCGTGAGTCACATATTTTTCTTGTGAGTCTATATGTATTTTCAAATAAGTTAAAAAGAAAAAAGGTAGCAATAGATCATAAGTCATTGAATACAAAAGATTCTGTACAGATATAAATAAACAAATAAGTACATTTGCTGAGGAATAAGATGTTTACTTAATTTAAATGTACCTTTCCATAAAACACTTAATTACAAAACGGAAAAGAGTAGCTTGTTTGGGGTATTAAGGTGCCTAAGAGCTTTCATGCCTACTGTGGGATGAAAAGGTACCTAACAGCCACAACCTTATTGAGTTTTAAAATGATAAAGGCACCTAACAGTCACAACCTTATTGAGTAAAGGTACCTAACAGTCACAACCTTATTGAGTAAAGGTACCTAACAGCCACAACCTGAGCTGAGCAAGTTAAAATTTAACAGCCACAATCTTATTGAGAAAGGTACCTAACAGTCACAACCTTATTTTATTTTTTTAAATTTTTTATTTTTTAATTAATTAATTTATTTTTATTATTAAGGGATTACTTTTTAAGTTCTAGGGGTACATGTGCATAACGTGCAGGTTTGTTACATATGTAAGATTGCTGCCGCCGCCGCACCCACCAACCGCCAGCACCCATCAACCTCACATTTACATCAGGTATAACTCCTAATGAAATCCCTCCCCTCCCTCCTCCCCCTCCCTCTACGATAGCCCCGTGTGATGTTCCCTTCCCGGAAGTCCAAGTGATCTCATTGTTCAGTTCCCACCCTATGAGTGGAGAACAACATGTGGTGTTTGGTTTTCTGTTCTGTGATGGCTTGCTAAGAATGATGGTTTCCCAGCTGCATCCATGTCCCTACAGGCGACACAAACTCATCCTTTTTATGGCTGCATAGTATTCCATGGTGTATATGTGCCAGCGACGCCAAATCCAGTCTGTCGATGGACATTTGGGTTGATTCCAAGTTCTTTACATGAATAGTGCGCCGCTAATAAACATACCAAAAGTGCATGTGTCTTTAGAGCAGCATGATTATAATCCTAAGTATATAAATTCAGTAATGGATGAGCAATATATGGTACATCTAGTTCTAGATCCTTGAGGAACGCTTATACTGTTTTCCCATAATGGCTGAACTAGTTTACAATCCCACCAACAGTGTAAAAGACCTAATACCATAAAACCCTAGAGGAAAAACCTAGATAGTACCCATTTTGTGACATATATAGGCATGGGCTAAGACTTCATGTCTAAAAAAACACCAAAAGCACCAAAATTGACAATGGGATCTCTTATTAAACTAAAGAGCTTCTGCACAGCAAAAGAAACTACCATCAGAGTAGAACAGGCAACCCATGAATGGGAGAAAATTTTTACAATTCACTCATCTTACAAAGGGCTAATATCCAGAACCTACAAAGAACTCAAACAAATTTAAGCAAGAAAACAACCCCATCAAAAGTAAGGAAGCGATTATGAACAGACATTTCTCAAAAGAAGACATTCATACAGCCAACAGACACATGAAAAATGCCTATCATCACTGTACATCAGAGAAATGCAAATCAAAAACCACAATGAGATACCATCTCACACCAGCTAGAAATGGCGAATATTAAAAGTCAGGAAACAACAGGTGCTGGAGAGGATGTGGAGAAATAGGAACACTTATTGAGTTTTAAAGTGATAACTGTCAACAAGAGGACAAATTAAAATTGCATGACACTTCATAGGATGTAATGAGTAAAATTCAACGTTACTTCTTTGATTTTCCTCCCTAAGATAACTAACCTGAATGTAATCATGAGGAAACATCAGAGAAACCAAATTGAGGGACACTCCACAAAACAACTGCATTGTAATCTTCAGAAGTGTCAATATCATGAAAGTTAAGAAAAGACTAAAGAATTGTTCCAGACTAAACAAAATGTAAGATACACAATAACTAAATGCAACAGATGATTCTGAACTGCTTCCTTTTGTTATAAAAGACATTACTGGAAGAACTGCAGAAATCTAAATAATGTCTGTAATGCACTAGTATGAATTTCCTAATTCTCATGGCTTTATTATGGTAATATGAGAATGTCCTTTTATAGGAAATGAGAATATATTACATGAAAGTGATTGTGCAGCAGGTCAACAACTTATTTCCAAATAACTAAGGAGAAAGAGAAGTTCCTTGTGCCATATTTACCTTTTCTATAACTTCGTGATTGTTCCCCTCCCCACAAAATACTCCAAAGAAGATTTCAAGGAGAAACAGAAAATACACAAACATAACTGGAAATATATGCTGTTTTCAAATGCTGATTAAACAAACAGATAAAAATTCAGTAAAGATGACCATTTCAACAATACAGTTGATCAACTGGACCAATGTAATTCACTACATCAATAGAAAAAAGGAGAAAACATGTATGATCATATCCATAGAGCAGGAAAACCATTTGAAAAATTAAATACCCATTCATGATAACACTCACAGCAAACTTAGAAAACGTCCTCAACCTGGTAAAAGGCATCCATTAAAAATCTACAGGTAATATTAAACTTAATGATGAAACACTATATCTACTCTTCTACCCTCCAAGAATAGGGACCAGGGCAAGATGTCTGCTTTTACTGCTTTTCTTGGTATCATATTCAATGTTCTAGCCAGCGCATTAGGCAAGACGAAGAAATAAAAGGCATGAGAATTGCAAAGGAAGGAGTAAAACTGCTGTGTTCCCTGGTGAAATGATCATGTATGAGGAATAGACTACACCTGAGGATCCCAGTAAATTTAAACAAGAAACTCTTGAAATCTTAGAGGAGTTACTGAACATAAAACAGAGAACAAATAGATATATTTCAACCACTGGAACTTTTGCCTTGCATAAATTCTCTACAGCACTCATTGCCCTAAAACATCCCACAGTAGGCATGAAAGCTCTGACCCAAAGAATAACAAATTAAAATTAAAATTAACTTGTTGGGACCTACGAAGTGGCATGACAACAGTATTTCTATATTTAAGCAATGAACAATAAGAAAACTTAAATTTGAAAATACCATATACCATAGTATATTAACTACTTAGGAATATATTTAGTAAAAGATATGTAAAATCTACACACTGAAAATTACAATATGTTACTGGGAGACATTAAAGATGACTTAAGTGGGGAATAAAAACCTCACCATGTTCATGCATAGGAAGACTGAAAATTCAAATGTCAATCTACAAAATTGATCTACAGATTCCATACAATCCCAAACAAAATCCCAGTACGCTTATTCTAAAATTTGTATGAAAATGCAAAGGACTTGAAATAGCAAAAATAATTTTGAAAAGAAAAACAAGGTTGGAGGACATAACCTGACTTCAAGACTTACTATAAAGCTAGAGTAATCAAGACATTGTGGTACTGGTGTAAAGATAAATAAAAAGAACAAAGAAACAGATTAGAAACTCTAAAACCTATATATATAAGGCCAACTAATTTAGACCAAGGTTCCAACTAAATTCAATAAGGAAATAATCATTTTTGAAAAGTGGTGCTAGAATATTCTTAGAGAAGAAAATGATCCTCAACTGCATAACTTACACTACAAACGAAACTTTGGAAATAGACCACAGACTGGAACACAAAGTTAAAACCGTAACATTTCTACATGAAAATACACGAGAAACTTTTACAACACTTGATTAGGCAACATTTTCTTAATCAGGACACAAAAAAGTAATAATCATTAAAAAAAAAAATTACCAAAGTGAATTTCATCAAAATTAAAGCTTTCTGTTCCCCAAAGACACCATTAAGAAAATGAAAATCACACCACAGACTATGAGAAAATATTCACAATACATAGAGGATTTGTATCTGGAATATATTATAAAATTTCCTATATAATACTGAGACAAATAATCCA